>NC_080050.1:14070020-14135020 GCF_026212465.1 Amaranthus tricolor | reverse complement strand
TGGGCTAGGGACTTGGCTAGAAGCGTTGGGTGTCTCCATGCAAAGTGCCCTTTTACATATCTTGGTTTCCCCCTTGGTGACAATATGAATAGATGCTCGGCGTGGAAGCCAGTGTTGGTTAAAATCCAAAATAAACTGTCTTCATGGAAAGCTAAAACCCTCTCCAGGGCAGGTAGACTTACTCTTATAAAAAGTGTGCTGAATAGCTTGCCTGTATATTATATGAGTATGTTTAAGATGCCAAAATCCATTGCATTGAAAATTGTGAAATTACAAAGAGGATTCTTCTGGGGTGACTGCATTGGTGAAAAAAGATCTACTCCTACAGTTAAATGGTCTTTGATTGAACTTCCAAAAAATTTGGGAGGACTTAGAGTTGGTAATATTATGTATAAAAACCTGATTTTATTATTCAAGTGGTGGTGGCATTTCTCCAAATTAGATAATTTCCTTTGGAAAAAAATTCTAATGTCTGTTCATAATATCAAAGGGTTGAAAGCTTCAGCGGATGTTTTTAGAAATGTTAAGGAGGGTATTTGGGCTCAATTGTTGAATTGTGATGTTGATACAACCAAAATCAGATCAATTGTGGATGAGGGTATACTTTTGAATGTATGACGGGAAAACTCTATTCTTTTTTGGCATGATAGGTGGTGCGAAATTGGCCCTTTAAAAAGGGCATTCCCTAGATTGTTTACTTTATCTCTACAGAAAAATCTCTACATCAATCAGCTGGATGAGTACCAGTATGGGAATTGGAGTTGGAGTCTAAGATGGTGTAGAATGCTTTATGAATGGGAGAATTAAGAAGTCGTTAGGCTGAAAATCCTTATCGACCACAAGAAGCCCCGAAGAGAAGCTGTTGATGGTGTCTTCTGGAAAGGATCAGGTGATGTTTCTTATCCCTTAAAGTGCATTGTTGATAAAGTGTACACCTCTTCCGAGCCTATCCTCTCCAACTCTATTATAAATATAATTTGGAAAAACTTTATCCCTCCCAGAGCTAAATTGACTCTTTGGTTTGCAAATATGGAGAAACTAAAAATAGGAGACATTCTTTTAAAAATAGGGATCATTGATACCCAGCAGGCTATGTGCCCCTTCTGTAACTTGGAAGCGGAATCGAACTCCCACATTCTATTTACATGTAGTTTCGCTTGGGGTACATGGATGGAAATTTTAAGGTGCTGGGGAATCAAAGGCGTCCTCCATGATCGTTGCAATAATTTCTTCGTTGAGTGGTGTGGTCTGATGAGGAGTCCAACATGGAAAAAAATGTGGAGACTTATATTGGGCTGTGTAATTTGGTCTCAGTGGTATATGAGAAATAAAAAAAAATTCGAGATGTGGACTCCTGATTTTCATAATTTTGTCTGCACGTTAAAAATTAGAATTGGAATCTGGGCCAAGGAAATGATAGGTTTTGCCGACTGGTCTCCTCAAGGCTTTATTCATAACCCTGCTGTTTGTCGACTATAATCTATATTGGAGTTTTTTTCGGCCTACAATTGTAGTTATGTATTTTAACAGCTTTTGTAGTTAAGGTATGATGGAGAGTTCTTTTCCTATTTTTGGTGTGTAAGGTGTAGATTTTTTTATTTCCTATGTTTGTGTATGGTGTGTAAGGTGTCTGGCTCTTCTATTTGGTGTTTGCATAGTCCACTCCTATGCTGTCTTGAGTGGCCTGTTTCTTGATCCTCTCTTCCAATGGCTTTTTCCCCTCGCGGGATTTTTTATGTCGGCGGGTTTGGGGCTCCCAAGTCTCAGTGTTCTTACTTCTTTATCTTTATATATTCCTAATTTTTAATATATATATATATATATATATATATATATATATATATATATATATATATATATATATATATATATATATATATATATATATATATATATATATATATATATATATATATATATATATATATATATATATATATATATATATATATATATATATATATATATATATATATATATGATCAAATACGAAGGATTTTAAAATAAGAAGGATGAGGAGGATTTTTGTTTGATTTTGTTTTGTTACTATATATACAAAAAAGGATATTGTGTTATAAAGTAAGATTGTAACACCCCGCAATTTATTACGTCAATAATATATTTTAAATAATTTAGAAAAATGTTTTTAATATATTTATTATCGAATAATTGAATTAGCCTTTAAATATATACATTTTATTTTTTTTCTTGTAATTAAGTAGTCAATTATTATTGTTATTAACATTATTATTAAAATAAATTAAAGTTAAGTATGGACTAGGGTTATTTTTTTTACTTGGTCTTGTAGATAATATACCCAAGTATATTATGGGTAAAGTTTTAAAATGTATTTACTCCCTCATGTAAACCTTCACATTTTTTTCTTTCTTACGTCCCTTGTTTTCTCTATCTCCCTCACTCACAAAGCCAAACCAACTACCAAGCTGAACCACCGCCCGCACCACCACCGCCAGCCGCGCCACCTCCCACCAGTCGGCCGCCAGGCTGTCCACCACAGCTGCCAGCTGTCCCACCACCTCTCCTCTCTTCTCCTCCATTTTTGTGAGCTTTTTCATCCTTATTTTAAATTAGTGCTTTTAATGGTTAAAGTTTTGAGTAAATTCATGAATCTTAGTTTAAATAGTTTATATCTTGATAGAATTTGTAATGGGTAAGTGTTAGAAGTGAGAATTGAAAATGAATAAGTCAGGGTTTGTGTTGGGGATGAAATTGAAGGTAATATGTACTACTTTTATGTACTTTGGTGATTTTTTGATATTGGGATAAATTATAAAAGCTCTTGATAAGTGTTATTTTTGATTAGTAATGGTGGTTTTGATGATTAAAAATAGTTAAGGTTGTTGGTCACTTTTAATAGTTAAATATAAATTAATTATGGTAATGGTGGTGAATGTGATTATTGTTGTTGGTTTGGTGGTGATAAAAATTACTAATAAAGAATTAGTGATAAAATTACTAATGAAGAATTATTGATAAAAATTACTAATAAAGAATTAGTGATAAAATTACTAATGAAGAATAATTGATAAAAATTACTAATGAAGAATTAGTGATAAAATTACTAATGAAGAACTATTGATAAAATTACTAATAAAGAATTATTATAAAATTATATATAAAGAATTATTACATAAAATTACTAATAAAGAATTTTTGTATCATGTGTCGCTAGCGGTGATTAAGTGTTGTCATTGTAATTGTGGAAACATCGTTGATGTGTAATTGATGTTGTAAGTATGCAATTGTTGTCAAATTAATTTCTTGTATGGTTTTGAGATGTCTAAGCTACTAATTGCTTCGTTTTGTTATACTTTGTCACCTCAAACCTGGAGGAATGGAACAAATTTGATTGAAAATCATTATCATCATGCATTAGAATCGAGTGTAATACACTACATTATACGATTTAAGGCTACATTGCAAAAGTGTATAAATTGAATCTTTCCCCTTGAACATGCCTTGTTGTAGAATTTAATGGAAATTGATGTTATAGTTAGATTGATTGATGGCATTGTTTGTGAGTAAACATGTTGTGTGTATGATTAGATTGCATATTCATATGAGTTGTGGCTTGTAAGGATCGAAGTAAGGTGTTTAGTAGAGCAAGTAGCTCCTAAAGGAAGTCGAGTAGACTTACTAGTCTTACTTTAAACGTGTATAGGAAGTCGAGTAGACTTACTAGTCTTACTTTGAACATGTATAGGTGCACGGTACTAAGAGGGGCGTAAGAACGTCCTTCGAAGTGATTGTTGCGACTTGTTATCTTGCAGTTGCAGGTAAGTACACGCAGTAGCTAACTCTTACATGCATCTTGAATATGTTTTCTTTGCGTAACAATATTATATGAGTTATGTTGACTATGATTTACTATTAAACATTATTAAGTTATTGTTTCAAGTGTGGATCGGTTTGTAGAGATGGTAAAGAATGGGTTTTGATGTCGTGAGAGTGGAATGTTGGATTATATGAGATGGAATGGGAATGATTCCTTATTGATAAGTTTTGAATTATGTTTTATAAATGGGAATGAGTCCCTTATTGATGAGATATTAAGTTGGTTGTTTATTGTGACTCCACTGGATTGGTACCCCAGTTGGTTTAGTTCCCGGAGGCATGGATCATCTGTATATAGTCGATGTACGGGGGTATGATCATACTTTGCCATTGGGCGCCGGCATGGCCGTCACCGTCCTTGGCTGAGGTGTTACCATGTAGGTGTTGCAAACCCCAATATGGTGGCCTCTTGTCACATAAGAGAATATATGAAATCAAAGAAGAGAAGGAAAATGGTGAAGGCATTTAGAAGTACAGCGAAATGAGAAATAGTTAGAGTTAATACTTACATAGTGGAATACCTCCTTTATCTCGTTATGTGGATATTGATTGTTGGTCATATATATAACATGTTGTTAGTTACTGACGTGTACTGTTTGTTTTCATTGTTGATGGCTCGTCTTTGATGGCCCTACTATGACGCGTTGGTCTATGATCTTACGTTGAGCAGCAGGGACATCATAGATAGACATTACAGGTGATGGAGCTTCTATGCATTGCATACGGGAGGAATGAGTGAGAGTCTTGAAGTGTGTAATAATCTTATTGTTTTGACTTTACCTGTAGTATATTTTCATTCAGGTTGTTTATGTTTTGAGTTGAGGCACATGTCCTCCTTTTTGTATAAGTTATCTCCGCTGCGTTGTTTTTGTGGTTTGTATGATTTAAATAGTTAACGTTCTTTTTCTTTCTTCAAACTCAAGTGTTTACTTTAGGACCACGATCCATGCTTAGCATGTCGACAGAGGATTAGGCGATGAACATTCCGCCGTGGTACTTTATTACAAGGCCGATGTTGCCTCTTCTTGATTATGTTTTAGTGCACGTTTATTTTCTTTTGGTGCGTCCAATTTCAAGGCAGATGCTGCCGAAATTTCCGCACGATTTTATTTGGAAGTTTTTCTATAATCCTTTAAATTAAACCAATCAAACTTTAATTTTTTATATTTTATTTTCTTTTTTTCTTTAATTTATTTTTATTTTTATTTTACATGTAACACACCTGAATTTCCTCTGTTCCCTTACGGTTTTGGTTCCGTTTAGATGGTCGGAAATTCAGGGGTGTTACAAAGATCGTTCTAAAAATTTATTTCATAGTTATTTTTCTGTGTAACATAGTTACTTTTATAATTATGTGTTTTAGGCTCAATCGTGACCATGGATTTTTTTTATCTTAGTGAAATCTAGGGTGTAGAGTCTTTCTTACCCTTCTCATTTTCAACACCCTTCTAATTGGATTCCTCCCCTATATATATATATATATATATATATATATATATATATGTATATATATATATATATATATATATGTATATATATATATATATATATATATGTATATATATATATATATATATGTATGTATATATATATATATATATATGTATATATATATATATATATATATATATATATATATATATATATAGATATATATATGTATATATATATATATATATATATATATATATATATATATATATATGTATATATATATATATATATATATATATATATATATGTATATATATATATATGTATATATATATATATATATGTGTATATATATATATATATGTGTGTATATATATATATATATATATATATATATATATATATATATATATATATATATATATATATATACATATATATATATATATATATATACATATATATATATACATATATATATATATATATACATATATATATACATATATATATATATATATATATATATATATATATATATACATATATATATATATATACATATATATATATATACATATATATATATATATATATATACATATATATATATATATATATATACATATATATATATATATATACATATATATATATATATACATATATATATATATATACATATATATATATATATACATATATATATATATATATATATATATATATATATATATATATATATATATATATATATATATATATATATATGCGCTAAGTTTCATGTTAAACAAATAAGGATTGTCCTATTTTAAGTAAGTTAGTGGCTTAAAAAGTATTTAAAAGCAACCTTGTAACTTAATGTCGCACACATGCCTATTATTTCAATTCTAACCGTTTTGAAAAAGTAATATATACTAGTTACTGTTAAGTTCCAAGTAGAGATGTCCATGGACCGGTTTATTCATATCCGAACCGCAAACCGATTCGAAAAATTTCGAACCGGCCAACAATTGAGCTTAAACCGGCTCAAACTGGTATGCTTGGCTGGTTCGGGTTGGTTCAAAAAAAAAATATTCGAACTAGACCCGAACCATTGAACTGATTCGATTCGAATCGATGAACCACTGAACTGGTTCAAAAAGCCCGAACCGCATCGATGAACCGAACTAAACCAATTCAAACCATTTAACTGAACCAGTTTGAACCACTTAACCAAACCGATTCGAACCATTAAATCGAACCAATTCGAACCGGTGAACCAGTCGAACCGAACCGTTGAACCAATCCTTCCAACGACTCTTTTTTTGAATTTTGAATTTTGAATTTTTCCATTCATATTTTCTATAAATACCCACCCAAACATTCACTTATTCCTCACATCTCTTCATCTCTAATTCTCTATAAGAAATTTACTCTCTACTTCTTTTTACAATTAGTAAATTAATTAGTCTCTGATTATTTCTCTCTCTAATTAACAAAAAAATTAGTTTTAATTTCTTTCTCTGATCTTTAAGTAACCAAAAAATAGTCTCTAATTATTTCTTTTTCTTTTTAGCATAATAATTAGTCTTTAATTAGCAATTCAATCATGTCTTCTTTCCTCAGAAAAGCTTCAAAAAAAGTTTCAAAGGTTGTTTCCGGTAGAAGTAAACATAAAAGCAAAGCTTCATCAGATCCATCAAAAACACCTTCAATTACAAACTATGAAGATGACTTCAATATTGATGATATTTTGGAATTTGTAGTGCATTAGAGGTGGAACTTGACGTTGGAGCAACAACTCCTCTAAATGCCAATAAATCTCGACAATCATCGACTGCGTCGGGGTCAGGTGCTCGACGAGTCACCCTAGATACAGGTAAGCTTAATAAATTAATGTTAATGTTTAATTGAAGTGTAGTTGATGTTTGATAAATATATTATGTATAATTAGTTATGGTTTCTTTTATATTCTAAGTTTATGAAGTGGAAGAATTTAATTCTGATGATGATGAAGAGGTTGATGAACCTTCTAATTCGGTTTGTCAAGGTGGTGGTAGACCTATTTTCTTTATATGGAAATATTGTTCCAAGGTTGCTAAAGTTGACGAGCTGGGCTTTGATGTGTTTTGTGATATTTGTAAGAATGCTGGAGTTAAACCGGTCTAAGTACTCTATGAAAAAAGGTATGTAACTCAATTCCTAATTTTATTAGCATTTCATTACAATTGCATTTTTATTAATACTTGTGTATTACATATTAGATGGAGGTACAACGACAATTGCTCGACATTTATCACGAAAGCATGGAATCACAAAGGAAAGTTGTAGTGTTAGTGCAAGCAGGAGCCGACAAACACAACTCCACGGGTATGCAAGTGAAATGCCTGCCACTGGTATGCCTTTCTCTTATAATAGAAACATAATGATTGATGAATTTAGTAGATATGTGATTGGGGATGAAATGCCTTTCATGTATGAAGAAAGTAAAAACTTTGAATATTTTACTAGAGTCTCTTTACAACCACAATTTAGAGCCGTCTCTAGAAACACCCTTAAGCGTCGCACTCAAGTTCTTTATCAAGGAGCTAAGGCTCAATTAATTGAAATGTTTCGTAATTTAGATAATCATGTTAGTTTAACCACTGATACTTGGAGCTCTTGTTTTGGTGAGCCTTATATGTGTGTTACTGCCCATTGGATAGATGAGAATTGGTACTTGCAAAAACATACTATTGCTTTTGAGGTAATGGAGGAGAAACATACTGAACATCAGCAATCGTATGATGGCCATTTAAGAAATATAATTTGTGCGATAAAGTATTTTCTATTTCTGTTGATAATGCAACGACAAACACTAAGGCAATAGAATATTTGATGCATGAATCTTCATTTACTAAGATTTTAAGTGGTGAGTTTTTACATATTAGATGTAGTGCGCATGTACTTAATTTAGCTGTTCAAGAAGGTATAAAGAAATTATCAACATTGTTAGATCCTATTAGAATGGTAATTAGGTGGACAACGAAAGAGAGAAAGTATAAAAGAAAATTTAAAAAAATGTGTGTGGAAGCTGGGTTGCCAAAGAGAAAATTTAGTCTAGAAACACCAATACGTTGGAACTCCACCTATAAGTTGTTAACTCAAGCTATTCAATATCGTGAAATTCTGACTTATTTATATAACAGTCGTATTAATGATCCTACAACCATGATTACAGATGCCCATTGGAGCCTTGCTATTTTAGTTCATAAAATTCTTGTTGTTTATGATCATGCTACTAAAATATTTTGTTATGCATATCAGCTAAACGTTCATTTAGTTATTTTAGAATGCATAAGAATAGTACATGAGGTTACTAATAATATGAATGTTGATGTGTTAAAGGATGTGCCACAAGATATGATGGAAAATGGTGATCATACTTTGAAAATATTCCTTCTATTTATGGTGTTGCTTGTATTATTGATCCAGCTGTTAGGGTAGAAGGTTTACGTAAATTATTATAATTTTATTATGTTTCTCTCAATCAACCTACTTATAATGTTGATGGTTATATTGAATCATGTATAAGAATTTTACATGATCTTTACAATTACTATGCTTCTATATATAACTCGGGGACTTAGAGTAATAATGCACCATTTGAAGGTATACAAACATATGATCCATTTATTTTTAATATTCTCAATAGTCAAAATCGCTTTGTTACATCATCTAACTCCACCCGTTAATCCATGGAAGTAGATGATTATTTGTGTCATTAATTTGAATTCTAAGAAGATTACGAAATCCTAAAATGGTGACGACAAAAATCCGGTAAATTTCTCATTTTGGCTAAAATTGCAAAGGACATTCTTGCCATTCCGACCTCCACTATTGCTATGGAGTCTGCTTTTAGTGCAGGTAGAAGAGTTTAAGATGAAAAGAGGTCTTGACTTGCTCCAGATACCATCCAAATGTGCGTCTGCAAAAAGGATTGGGATTAAGCTGAAAAAAGAACACAAGGCTTAAGGAATGATGATGATCAGGACGATGATGACCCGTTGATGCTGATGGACACGGATACATCGATAGGATCTCCCCATAAGAAGATGAAAGCGACTCTGATTAGACTTTTTCAACTACAAACAACTACAACAAAAAAAAGATACGTAAACAGAACTACGTGGACTTTAATTCCTTTGGGATACGTAGGCAACTTAGTATTTATACTAAGTCCAAGTCCATTCCCCCTCTTTTTTTTTACTCTCTAGTTAATACGTTAATTATGTATTATTTGTAATTTTGTAGAATATTTAAAGAGATAATATATTAGTGTATTGATCATTATTTATTGTATTTATTTTTTAATTATTGGTTAATATGATAAATATTTATAAATATAAAAAAATAATTTGAATTTGAACGAATTATTTAGCATTGAATCGAACCTTGAATCGGTCGTGAACCGAACCTTGATTCGACTCGAACCGAAAAAAGCTCGGTCGAACCGGAACTGGTTCACGATTCGGTGGGCTCGAACCAGGACCGAATCGAAACCAGTCATGAACGGTTCAGGTTCAGGTTCAAAAAAGTTTAATCCGAACCGGTGGCCGAATCGGTCTGAACCGAACCATGACCATCTCTAGTTCCAAGTTTAATATCAAACGAATTAAGATTGACCAAGTTTAAGCATGTTTGTTGTTTAAAATGCCTCAAAAAGGCTACCTTCAAACGTAATTTCACACTCATGTCTATTTTTTTATGTCCAACCATTTCAAAACATTAATATACACTAATTAGTTTTGTGTGTCAAGTTTCATGTCACACAAATCACAATTTAACTTAGTTTAAGTAAGTTAATGGCTAACAAAGCTTTAAAAAGCAACCATGGAATGTAATTTTAAGCATTTGCCTATATTTTAAATTTTAACCATTTTAAAACATTAATATATACTCCTTCTGTTTCTTAATGTAGTTCACACAACGAATGTTTAAGGGAATTTAAGAAAAATAAATCTTTTAGATAGTGGATATATTATTTTATTTAATAATAAATTTGATGGATAAAAAGTGGGGAACATAAATATTAAAAAAATATTAAAAGAAAATTAGTGGAAAAAAATATGAGAACACAACTAAAAAAAAAATCTTTTTATAAAGTTAGTGAGGAACATGTGGTATCATAAGGAATATAAAAATATTAAAATGAATTTAGTTGAAGATATGTGGGGACCATGAACATTATTAATATATTAAAACGAGGATCACCAAAGTTATTTTTGTCTAAAATTTGTGATGTAAATAGAAAAATTCTCTATGAAAACAACAATTGGAACATTTCAAAATGACAAAAGAGAACCTCTTTAAGTAACGGAGGGAGTACTAATTAGTCTTGTGTTTCTAGTTTCGTGTGAAACAAAATAAGTTTGACCTACTTTAAGCAATTTAATAGCTAAAAAACCTTAAAAACCAATCATGAAACGTAATTTAAATATTTGCTTATTTTTCCAATTCTAACAATTTAATTCGCATAAATATTACAATTTTCAAGAACGAATGAGAATGTTTTGTATGAGACCGTCTCATAGTGAGACGGTCTCATACAAACAGCCCAACTAATGTATTTTTAAAAATAAATTAATTGAATATATAATTATTTTTTACTTTTGTTTCAAAACTAAATATTGGGTCAAAACCATATTAAGCCATCCTGAAACTCTTTATAAATAATTTGTCCATAGTTATTTGGTATTAGGATCCTTTTTATTACTTTTCTCTATTACTAATATTAGAATTTTGACATCTATTTTAAAATAAAAATAAAATATTAAATTTCTTTTTAAACTCTATCAAGTAATTATAGTCATTAGATTGATTAATAAATCCCATATTCCTAACTCGGATATTTGGCACTAAAGTCTAAAATATGTGTCATGGACTTCAAGATTCTAATTCTTTTTTTCTTGGATTGCTCAACGCTCCAGATTTTTTGATCTTCTTTATCCTTCGTTTCTTAATCTTCTAAAACAGATTTCCCAAATATGGCAACGGCACCGTTTCAAACAACAACACTGCTGTTGAGTAAACTAACCTTATCACTCAGCCCAATTCGTCCGAGTTCAATTTCGGGTAAAACTCGCAAATTTCATCTCAGAGCGAGTTCTGGGTCATCGAGATACAAGACTCAGAGATGGGTTAAGTTTCAAACCGAAGGTGAGAGATTGAAAAGTACCTTTGTCAACGTTGCGGGTAGTGATGATGATGAATGTTCTTCAGTAGATAATTTGGAAGATAAAGAGGTAATATGTTAGTCGTTTATTTATACTTGTAATGAGTTCATGACTAAGCATTTGGTTAATTTTCAATTTCATTTTTGATAAAATAATGATTATTTAATTAAGCGTATGTGATAATTAATAATTTGATTATGTTCTTAATTTTGCGGTTTTATAGTGATTAAGCTTGATTTTAGTTCCAACATTGACAAAACATTATGAAGTAGATAGATGATAAGAGGTTTGGAGTTAGGTTGAGAAGTATCTTCCCATACATAAGATACACATTTGAAGTACCCTTCAAAAACCTCAACAACCACTTTAACGCTTCTCAATGTCCCTTACCTGGATTAGACATGTATCTACTCACCAAACTAACGACATGAGCAATGTTGGGCCTATAACATATCAATATATCGTAGCATATATAGCATTATCATCAGTGTAAGTTTAAGGAATTCTTACCATTTGCTCTCTTTTTTTTAATGGACTCAACTTCTTGGACAATTTGAAGAAGCAAGAGGAGTTGACACATTTATAGTATCACCATGGAGAAGCGTTGCAACTCTTTCAAATTCTCTACCTCGAACAAATCAATTTTATACCATTGCCTTGGTGAGTGCTTCAACCCATACAATGATTTCTTCAACCGACACACATGTCCTTCCTTGGCGACCTCAAAATCTTCTGGTTGCTTTATGAATATCGCATAGCTATGCCATAGCAACTACCTTGGTTATAGAAGAGTGCTTCACCAACAGTGATAATACCTCATGAAAATCTACACCTTCAATTTGACAGTATTCCTTAGCAACTATCCTAGCTTTGTAGATGGGGGCAACACTATTAGAAGGACCCTCCGCCTCGTCAATATCTACTTGCACCCAATACTCTTATTTTTCTTAGGTGCTTCAACAATATCCGGAGTCTTGATTTTGGTAGGAGATTCCATCTCTTGCTTTATAGATATCAACCACTTCCTTGAGTCATTTTAGGCCATAGTCTCCTTGTACGTACTAGGTTCATTCACCGCCTCGACTTCACTAGCAATGTTGAGAGCATAAGTAACATAATCTCACTCTTCAATGTACCTTCTTGGAGCCACGGTCTTCCTCTTTTTCATTGTAGAGGACAAAGGAGAAGACCTCTCTTGTTGATCATCATCATCATCATCTTTTTCCTTAATATTGGGAGGTTGAACCCCCTCTTGTGCGTCGTCGGAAATTCGGGAGTATCTACATCATTAGACACAGGCTTTTCTACACTAGAGAATAACACAACATTTTCATCAAATACAACATTCCAATAAGTTGTTATTCTCTTTAGTTTTTCACACCACACCCTATACCCTTTTACACCCACTCCATACCCCACAATATTTTCTAGCCCTAGGTCCTAATTTCCCGTCACTTATATGAATGTAAGCCGGACACCCAAAGACTATAATAACTAGAATAATTTGCCGGAGTGCTGTACAACACTTCTTATGGGGACTTGAACTTCTAGGCAGTATGAGGCGATCGATTGATCAAGTAATATGCCATAGCCACCGCTTCGGCCCAATGTGCTTCTCCAATTTTTCTTGGTTTAGCATACGCCTTGCTCTCTCCAACAATGTCTTGTTCATTTTCTCTCCGCAACAACATTTTGTTGTAGCCTTTCCACACACGTTCTATGCCGCACAATACCTTCTTTCGAACAATATTGAAGAAATTTCCCATCAACAAATTCTATACCATTGTCAGTTCTTAATGCCTTAATGCTCCTACCGGTCTTTTTCTCAATCATCATCATACATATCAACAGTCTGAACCAGAATTAGTTGTAGCCAAGCCGCTTGTTCGAGCGGGCCAAAACTTCAGTCACTGTTTGCTTGCTGTTGAGTGCTCATTCGAGCACCTATCCTGCTCGTTTGAGCACTCTAAACTTTTCATTCTCTGGAAGCTTCTAATCTTCTGCCTCGTTCAAGGCAAAGGGCAACTTGTGAGTGCCTTATTCGAGCATATAACTGCAGAGCCAACTCTTGCACTTCCTCATTAAGTCTATTGATTATAAACTTCATATACATCATTACTCTCACCATTACATACATCATCAAAGTTCACCTCGATTGCTCCCATAACTTTTATGCATTAACATACATAATTAAGCACACTTAATTTGCACACCCTTAATGCACATCCTTAATGGTGTACTCCAGTCACCATAACTTAAACATTAGTCAAAGTTTATAGTTGGGATTGTGGTTAAACCCTACACAAAGATTTAAGGAATATTAGGGGCACTAAAGTTGTATGTATGATATTTAAAGAGGGATAAAATGTTGGATGAGAACATTGAAAAAAAGTGGTGTGAACATTTCCATACAAGGTAGGGAAATGTTATGGAAATAATATGAAAAATCTTATGCAAAGAAAATTAAGTCATTATTGATGCTCATGTTACCAACACTTGTTGATCTTGCTTAATTTTTTTCTATTGTTCTCTTATCCCAATGCACATTTTTTATGCTGGGACTTTTGTTACAAAACTTCTTCTAAACTCGGATCTTCAACCATTTTTTTTTAACCAGTGCTCAATACTCATGTCACTTTAGTCCTTAAAAATATTATTGTCTCCAAATTTTGTGTTATTGGTACTCATGTCACCAAACTTCTTAAGAAATATTCCTGCATTTTCTTATAAAAGAGTCTCCTCATTGTTTTGTTCGCTAAAATTGACAGTTTCATCATTATTCTTAGACCTACAGTTATTGCCAATAAATAAACATTTTGCACAACAACATTGTGGTTTTCCTATGAAGTAATAATTGACATGGTTTGAATGCTTACAAAGTTCACAAAATAATTTAGTCTTCGAACTTTTGTTTTCGTTGTATCATCCTTTTGCAGGGCTCTTACATTTTGGGGGTAAAATCACCGCTTTCCTCTAGTCCTCCCTTTGAAGGGAGTACGAGTATGGATTGTCCGTCACCTTCCCTCACCCAGACTCTGCTTTCGGGCGGGATATTGGGTAATGATGATGACGATGACGATGACGATGACGATGATGATGATGATGATTTTATCATCTTTATACTTAAAATTAAAATTTTCTTGTAGAGTCGTCTATTTATCTTCTTCATTAATGTGTCTATTCTTCCTTTGTTCAAGGCACTCTAAGATCCCCTCAGTAGTTCAACTGAAATTGTTGATTGATCTTTTATATTATTATATTTTTTAGTTAATGATAATAATATTTTCTTAAAAATTTTAATCTTTAATATTTTCTCCATATGATTTCATTTGATGCACAATTTCAGTTGCCTTGATGAATTACCTTTCCTTAATTCTCCTTTTTTTCATTTTAAATTTTCAAAAGCACTTCTTAAAGATTGGAGTTTAGTACTTCTCACATTTCTATCTATAAAAGTCTTGTTGCAAAATTTCTCATGCCTCATTTGTTGTGTCAGCCCTTAAAATCCTTAGGAAGATGGTGTTTGAACCCGCTTTTTGCATCAAATATAAGGCGTTGGCATCGATTGTCCTTTCCTCCTCTTGCTTCTTTTTTCTGAGCATGCCTCATCCTTTCTCTATATAACCTTGGTCGCTGAATATCTTTGCATGCCTCATCCTTTCTCTATATAACCTTGATCGATGAATATCCTTGCTCCCTCAAAAATTAGTAATGGGAAATATGAAAAGTTGCTCCCCTTGGATTATTTTTATTTTGTGTATTTGGTGTGCTTATAGCTTTCATACCTAATGTAGATAGAATGCTTTGAGAAGGTATTTGATTGGTTTCTTATTGATTGGATTGCAATACACAGGTAATCAAGTATTATAGCCTAATGCATGTCAGCGGACTGGCATTGTGCATTGTTGACTTTACATCACCATTTTTTTTTATTTGTTTCTAATCATTTCTAGAGTTTACTACGTCTAGGATATTTTCTAACTCTAGGTCATTCTAGGCTAGTCTGTCTAAATAGCTTAAAGTCTACCACTTGCATTAGTTTTCTAGATTTGTCTAGGATTTTTCACATTACTTCTAACAAATGTAGCAAACTGAATAGAAAATAATAGCAAAGTTTGCTAATTCGAAGGACAAAGGATGAATTTGGGTGTGTTTGTGCATGCATATGTGTAATGTAACATTGTAACTTATAGTAGGAAGACTCTTTTAAGTTGTGACTTATAGACGACAGTACTTGTAATGTTCTCATAGATTTTGTGATTCATAACCGACAAATTGTCTTGCCATAATCTGATACCATAATGTTGACCTCTATATTTATTTAAGTGCTCCGTTTCTCCCAAAGATGAGCCAAATGTTTATGCTTCTTATGTTTCATATTAAAATGACATGTTGTAAAGTGAAAATTATTTATGTGAATTGTTTCGAATGTTTTTTGCAACAAACCTATCTTATATGTAGCACCCAAACTCCAAATAAGTGGGAGCTTAATGACTTGGGGTAATGAAATATTTTTGTAGTTTTCCCCAAGATCTAAAAGCTTTTAGGGATAATTAGTTCACATATATTATATAGAGGAAGTATATCTATAAAAACGTTTCTCTTATTTTTTTAGTTTCTTCATTATTTTTGTGATGTTAATCAACTGTGAAGGTTTACCATTATTAGATTTATCTTGTTTCATTTTCGATTATCGTCAAATGTAGCTCGTCCACTCTAAAATCCCGTTAGGCTTTTTATTTGTAGGCTACCAACTTCCCGCACGTCAAATAGGTTTGAGTCGCTTATTTCTAGTCAATTTCACAATTTTTTCAATTTTTTGAGTTAGTACAGGCAATCCCAAAGCTGCCGGAACATGATTATGCTGGAACACCTTATGTTCCTGTCTACGTGATGTTGCCTGTAAGTTTTGCTTGTTCTTTTGCATTTATTAGTTTTTCTCATTAGATTGTCCAAATTGATTCATATCCTCCATTGACTTTAGAGCAGTATTTTTTATAGTCTCACAACTAATGCTAACAAACGTTCTTTTACATTTTCACTTGTTCTGTTCTGTTACAAAACGCAAAGTCCTCAAATGAATTGATTATACCCTCTCATGTCTCTATTATGTAGTTGGGTATCATTGACATGAATTGTGATTTGGTGGATCGACATAATCTCATTGAGCAACTAAAAGTTTTAAAGTCAATTAATGTTGATGGTGTTATGGTTGATTGTTGGTGGGGCATAGTAGAGGCAATTGCACCGCAACATTACAATTGGAGTGGTTACAGGAAGCTATTTCAAATTGTGCATGGTGTTGGGCTTAAATTACAGGTATTTTAATTTTTCGTGATCTTGTCAAGATATTTACAACATATATCTTTTGCTTGCATCGTGTAGTTTCCATGAACTTGCTGCTAAGGTTCATAAAGGTTAGTGGGATTCAGTGGCGGATCCAGAATTGAAACTCATTGGGAGCATAATTGATAAAAAAAAATTCAAATCATCATAAATGTATATATAAAATTAATATTTTCAATTGGATGTTTTGCTAAACCGTAAAAAAAGATAATTAAGAAAAATTAATTATGTTGTAAATAGGTATTAGAAATTGTAACTACATTTTATTGACCTTTGTTGTATATCTCTGAACACATATTAAGTGCATAAAATCCCTTATTGGTTTAGAAAATGAATAGCAGGGCTGGTTAGACCTTGCTTCACAACCCACAGGTAGCAGGTTCAAATCCTATTGTAACCAATTAAATAAATTTTTTTTAAAATGCAGTGCCCTCACGTGAGGGCACATGAGGGCACTTAGATCCGCCTATGAGTGGGAATATATTGGATATTGTATATGTGTTTAGGTAGTTATTATTACTTTTAGGGAAATTCCACATGGTACCATCGCACTTTCATGAAACGCCAGTGGTAGCACTTTTGTAAGATTTTTCCACATGGTAGCATCCAGTTTATGCCTTATCTAACTGTCGTAGCATTTTCCGTTAAATTCTTGTTAATTTCCATTTAATTCACCATTTTGACGTTTTATCCTTATTAAGTGTTGGTTGTAGTCTTTATAATTTGCCTTAAACAATTTTTATGCTCTCAAATATTTAATTCACCATTTTGATGTTAGAACATTTAAGTGTTTGTTTTCATTCAAATTGGTGAATTAAACGGTGAACTAAACATTTGAGGGTATAAAAATGGTTTAGGGCAAATTATAAAGACAAAAATCAACACTTAATAAGGGTAGAAATGTCAAAATGGTGAAATAAATGGAAATTGACAAGAATTTAACGAAAAATGCTATGGTAGTTAGATAAGGTATAAACTGTATGCTACCATGTGGAAAAATCTTACAAAAGTGCTATCGCTGGCGTTTCACGAAAGCTCGATGCTACCATGTGAAATTTCCCTTACTTTTATTTGGATTTGGATAGGACTATTAGCTTTGAGGGAGAATTATTTTTGGAAGATTAGATTATCAAAAGTGTGGATGCTTAGATGTATTAGCAAAAATAAATTGAGGGATAAAATTCAAAACAAAGACTTAAAAAACGTTAGGTATTTGTATTGCAAAAAATGAGGATCAGATGGAAGAGAATTTATAAAGAGTTTGGGAATGTACAATGACGCCGTATTGGTGAAATAATAAGGACATTAGAAAATTTATAAAGAGTGCGAGAAGACCGACGAAAATCTAGAGGATAGAAGTGGAGAAGGAACATTTAGATACACGGGTTTAGATAATAAAAAATCGAAATTAATGGAAAAGTTAAATATGTTGATACCTATCTTTTGGGATTAAGGTTTTGGCATTGTTGTTGTACGGCTAAGTGTGAGAGCGTGTGTTTAGAGCTATCATTTGAATAGGAGTAGACTTGAAACTCTAAAATTTGTTGTTCAACTCTTACCTCTTACTTATACGTTGTTAGGAGTGATTTGTGTTTTTGTCTACTTGTTTGAGATTGCTGCCCTGGTAGGATTGGACTCAGGAAGCTTTACTGCAGTAACATGCAACAGATATTCTTGAAAAAAAGACCTCTTTTACAAGTTCCTAATTTGGAAGCCTGATTAATATCGCCTTATGGTTCACGATCCATATAAAGTGTTTTTACTAAAACAGGTGGTTATGTCTTTCCATGAATGTGGAGGTAATATTGGGGATGACGTGCACATTCCACTCCCATGTTGGATCACAGATTTAGGTCAAGATAATCCTGATATATATTTCACGGATCAAGAAGGTAGGCGCAATACAGAATGCCTCTCCTGGGGGATTGACAAAGAACGTGTACTAAGAGGTCGTACGGCGGTTGAGGTATTGTTATTTTTGAAGCTTTTTTTTTTGTTATTTGTAAGTACAACATGATTATGCTTATATGGCCCGAACTTAGTCATTTTAAAATTGCATCAAGAGAGGAAAATGTTCATGACATTACCGTGGTTGTTGCTGTTAGGTACCTTGTATTTGTGAAGTCCCTAATTTTGGTGGTATGTCACTGTACTTCTGAAACTTGTCTAGTGACTAAACAGGTGTACTTTGACTATATGAGAAGCTTCCGTGTGGAATTTGATGACTTTTTTGTGAGTGGAACTATATGTGAGATAGAGGTTGGGCTTGGTCCATGTGGGGAGCTACGCTATCCATCCTATCCAGCAAAGCATGGTTGGAAGTATCCAGGCATTGGTGGATTTCAGGTAAAAACATGGCTGTATATGCATTGAAGATTCCTCCTCCTCAAACAATTTAAATACATCCTATTTCTAAGCAATACATAATTTTAAAATAAATACAATAAAAAAGAATTTTGAGAATTATTCTTACCTCGAATAAAGTTGTTTCTACGATGTTGACTACTTATCAACTATCTTTAACTGTCTTCCCCAATACCCTAATGGTACATAGAGGTAACCTTGAACATAATTCAAAACATGTCTTGTTGCAGTGTTATGACAAGTATCTACTGAAGAGTCTGCAGAAGGCAGCTGAAGTAAGGGGGCATTTGTCTTGGGCTAGAGCTCCTGAAAATGCCGGCTGTTATAATTCTTGGCCCGACAAGACAGGGTTCTTCAGAGATGGTGGAGATTATGACAGTTATTATGGTAGATTCTTTCTCAAGTGGTATTCAAAGGTTCTCATTGATCATGGAGATCGTGTACTTGCCTTGGCAAACCTAGCTTTTGAAGGCTGTAAAATTGCTGCTAAGGTGAGGACGCAATGTTTCAACCCCAGTATGACATTTGTGATTGCCAAGCATATTATAACTCGGCGCGTTTAGTGTTATAATTGCTGGGAATGGTAATAGAAAGCTAGTGTAATTTTGGTGGGAAAAACAAGTTTATTGGTCATGCTTAAACTTCAATCATTTCAATTTTTCAAAAAATTCATTTCAATGATCACCATTTAGAGATTTGGTATTATGTGGTAATGGAAAATTGTAAACAAAAAGGCTTTTTGTTATCAAAGTTTTATCACCATGGGAACAACATGGTAAATTCACGAAAATTTTCGCTATAAATCATTCTCATTACCACCATTTAGTACTAACAACCAAATGAGCCGTGCAAGGTTGCTAGTAAAAAGTATTTTACTTCTAATAACGAGCTTTAATTGGTTTGCAGCTCTCAGGTATTCATTGGTGGTACAAGACAGCTAGTCATGCTGCTGAGCTGACTTCTGGGTTTTACAATCCTTGCAATCGTGATGGGTATGCTCCGATAGCTGCAATGCTAAAAAAACATGGGGTTGCTCTGAACTTTACCTGTGTGGAATTACGCACAATGGATCAAGAAGAGGTGTTCCCTGAGGCCCTAGCAGATCCAGAGGGATTGGTTTGGCAGGTAATCTATTACAGGACTGACTTTAATTGGCATTTGTACTATCCTGTAGGGATAAGGGACTTGTTCCAAGAAACTTTTGTGGTAAAGAGATCAAATGACCTGATTAGACCAATTTTTTCTGGTTCTTTTTTTACTCGCCTTTTCCCAGCTGGTGTGACCAGTTTGATGATCTTTTTAAGAGGCCCACCTTGTATATTAACTTGTTAGTATGTTGGACTCAGTAATGCTAGTTTGATAATCTTTTCGAAAGGTCCATCTAACTTGTATACATGTTGGATTTAGTAATGCCCGTGATAAAAATTTTGGTGTCAACTAATCTACTATTGATGATGAACATGTTAGGTTGAATTGATAGGATTCAACCTCCTGATGGTTCACACTACTATAGAGATTACTATACTTGCATTATAGAAGTATAAGAAAAGACAAGAAATGCAGATATGATTTGATGCATTGTTTTAGGCTTTAGAGCTTGTATGACTTTGCTTTAGATATTTTTTTTTGATAACTTGTCTTGTGAGCAGAAATCGATTTATTTTTAATATTGGAAACTATGACATTTTAAAATTTTTTAAGTTTTTAGATTAGATCCTTAACATTTGCTCTTTGACTTCAGGTCCTGAATGCTGCTTGGGATGTTTGTATACCAGTTGCTAGTGAGAATGCTCTTCCTTGCTTTGACAGAGAGGGTTATAACAAAATATTGGAAAATGCCAAACCCCAGAATGATCCTGATGGAAAGCATTTATCCGCATTTACTTATCTCAGGCTCAATCCTGAATTAATGGAGGGATCCAACTTCTTGGAATTCGAAAGATTTGTCAAGAGAATGCATGGTATCTTTTGTTATGTATTCATGAACATTTTTAGTAACAGATTGTTGGGTATCTATATAGATCTCCCTGTTTTTTCCAGGCATCAGCTCACAATCACTAATTTACGCATAAGAGAACACTGCAGAATAAGTAGAACGCATAATTATCTGCAAAAATACTCTATTAAAAAGGTCAGGACTCAGGAGAACTGGCCTAAACCTTGCCAAGTCAAATGGTGGTAGTTACGAAATCGTGTCATTT
This sequence comes from Amaranthus tricolor, assembly GCF_026212465.1. NCBI lineage: Eukaryota > Viridiplantae > Streptophyta > Magnoliopsida > Caryophyllales > Amaranthaceae > Amaranthus > Amaranthus tricolor. The sequence goes on along the minus strand of NC_080050.1, from coordinate 14,113,623 downwards.
CAAATGATGATATAATACACAGTGATTTTCAAACGAGTTAATGTTTCAGAATTGTTTGACAGGAGAATCAGTCCCAGATCTTAACTGCCTTGTGGGAAGATCGTTACCTGAAAATCAGGAGCCGCCTTTCAGACTTCCATCTGAAGCCTACTAAAACAGCATACAACTCAACTATAGTGCCATCTGTCAAGCCGTGTTTATAATAATATATTAATGCTAGCTGGTATGATCCATTATTATTTTAAAAAAAAAATGTAAGTTTGTATATATTACAATGAGTTGGTGTTAGAATTGGTGGAAAAGAACATAAGAAAAGATGTTTTATTAATCTAAAATCTTCATAACAAATGCCCATACAAGCTCTTATTTATATAGAAACTAAGAGCAGCAAAAAGATACTTGTTTTTTTTTTTTTTGTTTTGAGATTAACAGACTTATATAACAAACATAAAAGTTAGGTATAACTAACTTTGTGTACAATCCTAACTAATCCTATTGAACTAATCAGGACCCTTGATATAGGAAGGCTGAACACCCTTAATATTATTGAAGCACAAATAGACTTCAGAATGCCGAAAAAGCCTCAGAATGAAGTACCTCAAGAATGCTGCTGCGGATGCTCTCTTACTGCATGCTATTGTGCCACTTTTGTGTTGAAGATGCTAGTTGCTGATGATTTTGAGATATAAGAACAACATGCTAAACATCCCTTCAAACTTGGGGTTAAAAACGCCTAGTTTGTCTAATAGCTATTTAAAGTGCATAGAGGGAAAAACTTTTGTAAATAAAAATGAGTTCTTGTAGGCAGATAAGACAATTGTAATACTCCCTCTATAACCTTGTCCCATGAAAATGACAATTAAATTCTATATGTTTAGTTCTCATGAAAAATCGGATTTTTGTCAATGAAAATAGCTAATTGATTGTCACAAAAAAGAGTGACTGACATGCTTATTTGAACATGAAGTTCCTGAAGTAATCTAATTAGTCAAGTTAGTTCTGATATTGTACTTTCCATTGCTCTGTATTCAGCTTTTGAACTTGACTTGGACACAATCTGTTGTTTCATGCCTTTTCAACTTATAAGAGAGTTTCTCAACATCATAACATAGCCTGCAATAGATTTTCGTGTGTCAACGCAAGATCCCCAATTAAAGTCTGAATATGCTCGGAGGATAAGTTTATCTTGCCCTTGTAATTTAATGCCTTGTTCACAAGTAGAAAGCACATAATTTAATGTATGAAGCAATTCTTTCCAATGTGAACTCCCTGGTTTTTTTGCATAAATTGGCTAAGACTTTGTTTAGTATAGAGTAGCCTTCGTTAGTCGAAAAATTCAACTTACCCACCAAACTTCTTTATAGTGTGGGATCTTCAAAGATAGTGCCTTCTTTAGTAGACAACATAATGTTTAGAGGTAGAGGGGTAACGACATGCTTGACGTGCTGCCATTAATTAAGCTGAGTGAGAATTATTCCCTCTTCTTGAAGACTTACCTCTATACTAAGGAAAAAAAATAAGTCTTCTAGGTCTTTAATAGTGAAGGTATTATCAAGATGTGTTTTAAAAATTTGATCTCGGCATTCACATAAACTATTTTCAAACCGCTAAAACTTCGATTCGACATTTAGGAAATAAATCAAAAAGATTTTCACATTCAATTCTTTACAAATCTCTGAAAATATTCAAGAGATAATCAAGAAAATAGACGTTTCATCTGCAAAAACTCCAAACATCTCTCTAATGGAGGATTTAATGAATGAATTCGACATGGAAATGAGTTACTGACATCACGAAGAGATGCAGACGAAATTAAAGGTAATATTATGAAATATCATATATAAAATCAATAATGTTCAAATAATATGTAAAAATGATAATCTACTGTTTTATAGAGTTAAGGATTGGTAATCAACAAATGATGTTGGTTTATAACGTTGATGGTGAAAACGAAGAAGATAATGTCGCGATTCAAAAGATTGATACAGATATATCGCAAAAACCTCATGATCAATTATGTTATTACAATATACAATTTTATGCATATAGTATTCAATAAATTCTCTGTTATTATATGTTGAAAAATAAATTAATCATAAGATTTCAAAATGTCAATTTAAATATATCAATTTTAATTCTAACATATTCAATTTTAACTAAATTCTTTGAAAAAACTCTATTCAAAATGAATATTTATTTTTAAAACGATTATTGAATATTATTAATTAAAAATTAAAAACGCTATTACATTACCATCAAGTTATTTTGAAAAGCATAGGTCATTATAAATATCCCAATTTTACTTCTAACATATTGAATTTAAACTAAATGTTTGCAATATCTCTATTCAGGACGAATAATTATTTTTAAATCGATAATTGAGTATTATAAGCTAACAATTGAGTTATATTATAAAACATCAATTGTCAATTTATACTATTCAATTTATACCTTGTATTATTCAATTTGTTCAATTATTTAAATTTCAGTTACAACACGATAAATAGAATGCTTCCAAACAAATTATTTGACTGAAAAAAGAGAGCTTGACATCAGCGGTTCAATAGAGGGAATGAGGGCAAGCAATTTGAAAGAACTTGAATTATTGTATCATGATCATGCTAGAGCAACGGGGTTTAGTGTTTAAAAGTCCACTTTAAGAAAAATAGATGGTGTTATACATGAACAGTATTTCGTTTGTTCTAAACAAGGATCTATAGAAATAAAAGAAAATGAACGAATAAATAGCCAGAGAAAGCTAATTCTAACTAAAAGATGTGGATGTGATGCACGCATCGGGATTAAACTTGATATATACAATGGTGACGTCTTTGTCAAACAACATGTTGTATCACATAACCATACGTTAACGAGAGTGGAATTACAAAACTTACAAAGATTTGAGAGGACAACAACTTTAAAAGAAGCAATGGAGACAATTGAAGGATTTGAAGATGCACATGTAAGACCTACTACAACGTCTAGATATTTGGGAATCATTCTGGTGGAGCTGAGTGTGTGGGATATACTTTAAAGACCATCTAAACTATGTCAACAAATTAAGAATGAAGGAAATTGAGGGTAGGGATGCTCAAACTATTATTAGGCAATTGATAATGTGGGCACAGAAAGACAATGGATTCTTTTGGAATATGAAACTTGATGACGATGCAAAACTTGTGGCATTATTTTTGTAACATCCCTGAATTTTCGTTTAGAGTGTCGGAAATTCAGGGGTGTTACAATTTCGGTGCGATTCTTTAATGAAGGAAGATTTCAAAATTTATGAAGATGTTATTATTTTTGATACAACATATTGTACAAACAAATACAACTTGATATGTGCACCAATAGTTGGAATAAATAATCATGCAACACTAATGTTTGGATGTGCGTTCATAGCCGATGAGAAAGTTGAATCATTTGTGTAGGTCCTTGAGCAGTTTAAAGAGACAATGGAAGAAAAAAGTCCTGTATCAATTTTCACATATCAAGACGCAAAAATTGCAAGAGCAGTCGGAGAGGTATTTTTGAAAATTAATTATTGTCTTATAAAATTCAATTCAATCGTAAAAACAAATAATCAATTCATTATTTATTGAATTGTGATGAATGCGAATTATAATGTTAACACTTTCAATTTATCTTATTAATCTTACAGTTCTGTATCATTTGTAGGTTTACCCTTTCTCAAAGCACAGACTATGCTTATGGCACATATTGAAAAATGTAGTTTCACACTATGGATCACTGGAGTCAGATGAAAACTTCAACGATTCTTTTAATAAATGTTTAATGGGGTACAACAATCTAATGGAATTCCAAGAATGTTGGGAAAACATGATTGATAAATTCAAACTAAAAAGGAATCAAGCTTACTATAGATGGTTAGATAGACTATATAATTTAAGGGACAAATGGTGCACTCTATAAAGTAAGGATTTCTTTTTAGGTGGAATATTATCTTCGTAACGAAGTGAATCTATAAGAAATACAATTGAATTTGAAGCAACAAAAAACACGAGTCTATATCATTTCTTCAAAATATTCCAAAAAACTATTGAAAGATGGAGAGAAAGGGAGATAGCATTAGAGTTTTACTGTGCAACAACTACACAAACATCTGCATTTAGACTTACTGGTTTACTTCAACATGCGTCAGAGGTGTACACTGCAACCTTATTCAGAGACTTTGAATAGAAGTTTAAGATGGCTATCGCATCTTCAATTGAACAAGTTATAGACATGGGAGATAAAGAGATGTATAGGTATGTTTTAAAAACTTGTTAAAGTATTTAATTCATCTCTTTTCATAATCAATTTTATTATTTAAGTATTAAAAAATGTCAACTTTCATAATTTATTGCTTAAACAAATCAATTTAAATATTAAAAAAATCAATTTTAATCTAAATGGTTTTTTAATTTGATTGCAGAGTCTGGTTTAATGGATATTCTGATACAAACATGCATGAAGTTCATTACACCAAATACAATGATACCATACATGTTGGCTGTAGTTATAAGAACTTTGAATCAAATGGATGGCTGTGTTGCCATTGTTTACGCGTACTACACTTGCATGTTGTGTAAAAAATACCGGCTATCTACATTCTTCTAAGGGGAACAAAGAATGCTAAAAAGGATATTTGTGATACACTTTATGGTAATCAATGTCTACCTACAGGCTTGGATCCACCAAGAATACCTACACTTACATAAAGACAAGGCATGTGACGTAAATTTTACAACCTTGTTTTAAAGTTATAAGGCAAAGAAGAAACAAGAAAAGTGGTAGAAGAGCTCTAAAATAAGGCAAGTGATGAAGTAGGTAAACTGATTGAGAAAGCAGAAAATGAAATTGAAGCTGCAATACAAACAATAGAAACAATACAACACACAATACAACAAATCACAACACAGTTAAGAGACCCAAATCAAACGGTCACAAAGGGAAGAAAGAAGAGCTTGAAAGGACAGTTTGAGACATCATAGAAGAAAGGATCTAAATCTTCAACTCAAAATGACCCTGCAACAAAGACAAGAAACAAACATATAATTTGATACTCTTTATTTTTCATGAATTGTTATAATGAATCCTATACACTTTGTATATCCAATTTTTTTTAAGTAATACTTACAAAAATCATTCCCGACAAAATTTCTGTTTATCATTTTAAAACGTGAATTTTTATCTTATATGTATCAATTTCAAATCAACAAGATCATAAGAACATCATTCTATTTATCATTTCATTAGTGGAAAAACCTCAAATGCTGCCTTTTTTGGCCGCCATATGCTGCGGTTTTGACACCAATCATTAGTGATAACAATAGATATGATTTTTTAAATTCTGCGGTTTAAAACCGCAGCACAAAAACACACTATATGCTGCGGTTCATGTGGAACCGCAGCATATAGTGTGTTTTTTGAATTTAAAGAAAACACACTATATGCTGCGGTTCAGGTAGAACCGCAGCATATAGTGATTATTTTTTTTTGGTTTTTTTCATTTTATTAATAATACAATGCTGATTCATTTCTAAAGTACACAGTTGCAATTAGCAAATAAATACCATAAATTCGTCATTAATATACAGTCAATCTAAAATAAACAAATATATATATAATATATATCATAAATAATTCATACATATATATATATATATATATATATATATATATATATACATATATATATATATATATATATATATATATATATATATATATATATATATATATATATATATATATATATATATATATATATATATATACATATATATATATATACATATATATATATATATATATATATATATATATATATATATATATATATATATATATATATATATATATATATATATATATATATATACATACATATATATATATATATATATATATATATATATATATATGTATATATATATATATATATATATATATATATATATATGTATATATACATATATATATATATATATATATATATATATATATATATGTATATATGTATATATATATATATATATATATATATATATATATATATATATATATATATATATATATATATATGTATATATATATATATATATATATATATATATATATATATATATATATATATATATATATATATATATGTATATATACATACATACATACATACATATATATGTATATATACATACATACATACATACATATATATATATATATATATATATATATATATATATATAATATATATATATATATATATATATATATATATATATATATATATATATATACGTATATATATATATATATATATATATATAATATATATATATATATATATATATATATATATATATATATATACGTATATATATATATATATATATATATATATATATATATATACATATATATATATATATATATAATATATATATATATATATATATATATATATATATATATATATATACATATATATATACATATATATATATATATATATATATATATATATATATAATATATGTATATATATATGTATATATATATATATATATATATATATATATATATATATGTATATATATATATATATATATATATATGTATATATATATATATATATGTATATATATATATATATATATATACGTATATATATATATACATATATATATACATATATATATACATATATATATATATATACATATATATATATATATATACATATATATATACATATATATATATATACATATATATATATATATACATATATATATATATACATATATATATATATATATATATATATATATATATATATATAAGTCCAAAGTCTAAACTAATTACACTACCAAACACATAAATTAGAGAGATACACGACCACCTTGTCTTTCAATTCGCACAATTCTCCTTCTGTCAAAGTGCGTGTTATCCTTGGAGTGTCGTATAAAACCTAAATTCTATATGAAATAATTAAAAACGTTTATATAATACTTAGACATTAGAATTTACCAATATTAAATATATAATATTAGAATTTAAGAACGTAACATATACATACCGCATCAATATTTTCGACTCCAATGTTCTTCACGGCCTGTAAGAGATCGTCCATATATTTGAAAGTGTAGTAGCCGCAATCAATGCCATTATCTTGTCGAAAGCACTAAGAGCAAATAGATGTTAGTGCCAAAAACGCTTAAAAGACCTTAAAAACGCAACTTAGCACGTAATTTCAAGCATATGACTATTGTTTTCGATTCTAACCATTTCAACACAATAATATATACCAAATAGTGTTGTGTGCCAAGTTTCGTGCCAAACAAACCAAGTTTGGAGCCCTTTATGCGAGCAAGTGCCAAAAACGCTTAAAAAACCGCAAAAACGCAACTTAGCACGTACATATGACTATTGTTTTCAATTCTAACCATTTCAACACTATAATATATACCAAATAGTGTTGTGTGTCAAGTTTCATGCCAGACAAACCAAGTTTGAATGACTTTAAGCGAGTAAGTGCTGAAAAAGCATAAAAAACCTTAAAAACGCAACTTCGCACGTAATTTCAAGCTTATGACTATTGTTTTGCGATTCTAACCATTTCAACACAATAATATATACCAAATAGTGTTGTGTGCCAAGTTTCGTGCCAAACAAACCAAGTTTGAACCACTTTATGCGAGAAAGTGCCAAAAACGCATAAAAAACCTCAAAAACGCAACTTAGCACGTAATTTCAACACAATAATATATACCAAATAGTGTTGTGTACCTTTACTGTTTTCCATTTCGGATATGTGGCTCTAGAACTAGATCCCATTTCTCCACGCACTTTCTTCATTGTGCTGAAACGCATGGAAAAATTATAACTATATATATATATATATATATATATATATATATATATATATATATATATATATATATATATATATATATATATATATATATATATATATATATATATATATAAAACACTTAAATGAAATTGGTTAAATTTATAAAATTAGGCATTCAACAAGGCTTTGAATCTTGTGTTGCGAGGCGGGCTTTGAGCTTTATGTAACTAGTCGAAGACGTGCACGATATCAGTCAAAGGACATATGACCAAAAGTAAATTTTATATCAACAAATTAGAGAATGTGTGAACTTAGATAAAAATCAAAAAATAAGTTCAATTTCAAAAATAAAACCTACTCTTCCACATATGGAGCCAGAATGAACGTGTATTTAGATGCAAGCGAATTTTTCAAAGCAGTCTCAATCTATGCTTTGACGTCATATGGCACATCTACCCATTTAATACCCGAAATCGTTTCAGGACAAAATCATCCAATTATTATTGGAGGTTCGCAACAATTTAGCTCCTCAAAAGCCGCACTAAACTCACGAATAAGAAAATTTTGTTAGTAATTCGGTTATTAAAACAATTAAACAACAAAGCCCAAATTGTAAGATAATGAGCATCACCTCATGTAGACATGGATAAGAGCTACATTCAACATGTCTCCTCTCAAAAATTGCCCAATATCACTAGGACCGATAATTACAAAAGGGTTTTCAGCAAAGTTGAATTGGTCTTTGACTTTATACAATTTAATTAGTGTAAGCATACAATTAAAATAATAAAAATAAATAAGATAAAAATAAATGATTATTAACTTGGTAGTGAATCGGACCCAAGCATATGGCCATGTGACGAAACTACCTTGGGCGTCTGATAGTTTCTCAAGGCTCCATTCTGGTATTGGAACCGGGAGTGAGAAATTTTCAAACCCCTTTACAATAGTTTCTACGGTCACACTTATTTGTCCACCTGTAACAGGCATGGACTGCACTGTTTGACCCTCTTTGGTTGGCTGTGCCACACCATATGCAACCTTAGTTAAGTCGTCTTTACTGGCCACACCTAACTGAGGCAGCAATAGAGAACAAGGAGTCGCCTCCTGAAAATGGTGTCGTTTAGTATACTTAGTATCAAAATGTAAAAAAACACGTTGCAATTTAAATTAATAGGTGCTTATATGTTAAAAAACTATGTACCTTTACCACAAGCTCAGGATTTTGAGCAACGGAGTTCACGGTCTCCGGTGTAGGATTTTGAGCTTCGGGGGTAGTAATGGGCTGGGGTGTTATATTTTGAGCTATGGGGGTAATGGGCTCGGGTGTTCGCTCGACCGAAGCCTTAGGATCCCTATGTTGACTTTGCTGATCCTTGACAATCATATTTGCCAAGTCTACAATGGGTGCTCCCATCTTCTGCAAAACGAATGCAACTTTGTCGAGTACGTCCTTCGTAATTTCCCTTCTAAGGGTCGCTACTTCTTCAGGTAGCATCGTTCTTGATTGAGTAGCGACATACTCTTTGCCGAAGACCTTTTTTATCCCCACGCGGATCCCTCCTTTTCCGACTACCCGCCCTTTATGGTCTTTCCCTAAGACCATATGCAATGCATCAAAATTGCCTCTTACGGTGAACTCCCCCGTTACTTCTTTTTCCTTCTAGCCCATTTGTTCAAATAAAATGTGACATATATAACAATTATTTTAGAGTAAATTAAAGCCAAAAAATACAAAACAAATCAAGCATATAATTAATAATTTTAAAACTCACCACATCATCAGCAACTTTCTTGGTTCCCAGATCAGCTAATGGTAAATTTACCACTTGAATCTGGAATGAAGTCCGCAGTACCAATCTCGCACCCGATCTCCAGTAGGAGTATTCACAGATGCAGAGGTAGCCGTATATGAGGTTGTGGGACTCTAATTGGGGTATAAACCCTCATCCACCCACTTTTTTTGGGCCTCATCGTACGTTTTTGGGCCCAAGCGATGGTAAAACTTCCTTTTCCTTATCGATTCAGAAGCTTTACATGCTTTTCCTAATTAATCAATAGAAATCAAATGTCATATATTAGTTTAATGATTGAATCAAAAGAAGTAAATTAAATCAAAAGCTATAATATAATGGAATAATTACAACTTCGGTGGGAGTTGTTTTTTTGGCAACAAACGCTTCCCATTCATTTTTCGATATATGACCCCATATTTCATAGGGCATCTTTGCAAGTGCTTGGTCTCCACCTTTGTTTTCTGTTTTGACCTTCTTGGTCTTACGGGCACATTTTTTGGTGATCCAACCAGTTACAAGCTTGGAATTGAAATCTCTGAATCTTTCAGCAGCAGCTGAAAGAAAAACATTCTTTTTCTCTTCGTCATTCTCAATGTGAAAACAATTCTACAAAAAAGAAAAATTATATTTATTAGTGTCAAAATTAAATTAATTTCAAAATGAAACTAAATGAATAAAAATAATAAAGTTGCTTACCACAGTATCATCCCATAGAGAGTTCTTCAAACCCTTTGGAACCTTGTTCCATGCGTACAATATGGAAATTTTACGGATACATATGCCGATTTATTTTCCATATTGCCTACACCATTTGCCACAGGGTTGATCCAATGCATTGTATTCCAAGTGCATGGGTTCTGCCACTTTGAGGATTTTTGTAGGACCTCGCCCTTTTCTCTTCTTAGAACCAACGCTAACAGTGGTAGTGGGAACATCCGTTGGTACTATTTCTATCTCCGAGGGATATGGTGGGGCGTCTTCAGCCATCCTCTTGTGTCTACCGTATAGGTCGTCATCCTCTTTGTCACCCCTCTCTTCGTCATCAATTAAGTTCTTATCCATCTCGGGATCATAGTCCTTATCTGACTCACTATGATCCTCATTATCAGAAGTCTCAATCTTGGGGACAATTTCATCTCTGAAAAGGTGCATTGTAGATGAGTACCTAAATAAATGTGAATAGAGATATATTAGAACATAAGAACGTAATTTCAATTCTAACTATTTCAACACGAAAATATATACCAAATAGTGTTGTGTGCCAAGTTTCATGCAAAACAAACCAAGTTTGAACTACTTTATGCGAAAAAGTGACAAAAAAGCTTAAAAAAATCTTTAAAACGCAACTTAGCACGTAATTTCAAGCATATGACTATTGTTTTCAATTCTAACCATTTCAACACAATAATATATACAAAATAGTGTTGTGTGCCAAGTTTCATGCAAAACAAACCATGTTTGAACTACTTTATGCGAAAAAGTGCCAAAAAAGCTTTAAAAACCTTAAAAACGCAACTTAGCACGTAATTTCAAGCATATGACTATTATTTTCAATTCTAACCATTTCAACACAATAATATATACCAAATAGTGTTGTGTGCCAGGTTTCATGCAAAACAAACCAAGTTTGAACTACTTTATCCGAAAAAGTGCCAAAAAAGCCTAAAAAACCTTTAAAACGCAACTTAGCACGTAATTTCAAGCATATGACTATTGTTTTCAATTCTAACCATTTCAACACAATAATATATACCAAATAGTGTTGTGTGCCAAGTTTCATGCAAAACAACCAAGTTTGAACTACTTTATGCGAAAAAGTGCCAAAAAAACATAAATACTTCATACCTTGTGAATCACTTAATTCAAATGTATTCCTTATGTGTGATCTACACGCATATAACCAACATCTACATCATCTTCGTCCACGGATTTTGGATTGATAAAGGGCAGGGAGTCTTCAAAAGCATCATATTCTTCCTCATCCTCAACATCACCTATACCAAGGATACTTTTTTTTCCCGTTACAACAATAGACCATTTTTTATCAGACGGGTCTACAATGTAGAATACTTGCTTGACCGGTGTGGCTAGTATAAATGGCTCCTCACTATCACACAAACGAGTTAAGTCTACAAGAGTGAATCCACAAGGGTCATCATTTTTTACGCATCGTCGATTACTATCTACCCATTTGCATTTGAAAAGACCAATAGTGAAAATAAAGTAGTCAAGCTCCCATATTTCATGTACCTGCCCATAGTATACCAATTTAGCATCAGCTGGCGATTAATCCTTGGCACTTGCGTAAAATGTAGATGACGCCAAAATAGATACCCCACTATTCTACAGATAAAATGACTTCTTATCTTGACCCTCAATCCAAAATGTGAACCCATTGACATCGTAATCTTCATATTTGTTGACATCATCACGAGGACCAAAAGCTAACCACTTAACAGTTTCAGATACACCCTTGAGTTCTTCACATATTACTCGATTATGAAACCAATCAATAAACGTCTTATTATGCAATTGCATCAATGCCCTATCCCCTTTAGAAGAATATTTGGTGCGCAATATATCAAAATGCTCATTAAACAAAGGATGGACTTCTGGAATATGATGCAACACATGCAAGTGTGCTTGTAGAAGACTGTCTCGAGGAGGTGTGATCGATTTAGAGCCAATTATTCCTTTTCCCTCAAGCCTTCCTTCATGTCGAGAGGTGGGAAGTCCAATATGCTTTGCCATGGCCATATACTCGGCTATGAAGTTACTAATCTCATCGCTCACAGAGCCTTGAATCATACTCCCCTCGGGTTGTGCTGGATTCCTCACTTTGTTTTGTAAAACTCTCATGTGTCTTACAGAAGGATAACACCACCTTAAAAAAACTGGACCCAAAATCTTGATTTAACGAACGAGATAGACAATAAGATGAACCTTTATGTCAAAAAAAGAAGGTGGAAAATACATCTCAAACTTGCATAAAGTTACAATCACGTCGACTAGAAGAGCATCAAGTTTAAAGGGATCAAGAACTTTACTACAAATTGTGTTGAAGAACGAACATAGCTCCATAATAGCATATCTCACATGTTTTGGCAGTATTCCACTGATTTCAATTGGTAAGAACACTTTCATTCATACATGGCAATCGTGAGATTTCATGCTTCTCAACTTCAACTCACCATTTAGGGTCACAAATCAATTCATGTTGGATGAGTACCCAGACGGAACCTTAATGCCATACAAAGACTCACAAAATGCCCGCTTCTCTGCCTTGGACAATGTGTAGCAAGCTGGAGGCAAATAATTTTTTCATTATCTTATTCTTATTGCCCTTTCCCTTGTTACTGCCACCAACTTCATCAACTCTATTTCTTTTCTTACTCACCTTAACCTGTGGCCACAACTCCGGACGAATACCCTTACATTCAAAGTAATCTCGCATGGCCTTAACATCCTTTCTCTTAACCGAAATGTTCATGAGCGTCCCGAGTATGGCATCACATACATTTTTCTCTATATGCATAACGACAAGACAATGCCTAACTTGTAGATCTCTCCAATATGGAAGCTTCCAAAAGATTTATTCTTTTTTCCATAGTCGGTCTTCACCCCCTTGCACTTGCCCTGTTTTACCAAATACAGTTTCAACTCCCTTAATCTATTCGTAAACCTCATAACCGGTCAACGGTCGACGAGCTACACGGTCCTCAACCTCCCTGTTGAACATCTTTTTCTTCTTATGATATTGGTGATCTCGTGGGAGGAACTTTCGATGTTGCATGAATACGTGCTTGCACTTAGGGATCCACGTGGATTCCATGTCATCGATACATATTGGGCATGCTTTCTTCCCTTTGTTCTTATACCCTGATAAGTTGCCATATGCCGAAAAATCATTAATGGTGCATAAGAGCATTGCACGCAAGGTGAACTCCTCATTAGCATGTGCATCAAACATGGAAACGCATTCATCCCACATCTTTCTCAAATCCTCAACAAGAGGTTCAAGATATACATCTATGTCTTTGCCAAGTTGTTTAGAAGCCGAGATAAGAAGCGAAAGCATAATGTACTTATGCTTCGTACACAACCAAGGTGGTAAATTATGGATCACTAACAATACCGGCCAAGTACTATGTTAAGAACTAAGATTGCTGAATGGGTTTGTTCCATCCGTACACAGTCCGAGCCTTAAATTACGAACTTCATCCCCAAATGTCTTATGCAACCTATCAATACTCTTCTACTCCGGAGAATCAGATGGATGTGTGAGCAAGTGACCTTTCTTCACCCTATCTGCATGCCACCTCAAATTTAACGCATCTTTCTTAATAGAAAACAAGCGCTTGAATCTAGGTATTATTAGAAGATACCACAATACCTTAGTCGGGAGCCCTTTAGCATCCCCAACCCCTTTACGCTTGTAACGCGATAACCCACACCTAGGACATTCTTCTAAGTTCTCATTTTCATTCCGATACAATACACAATCATTCGGACACGCATGAGTCTTCTGGTACTCTAAGCCGAAACGACACATGAGCTTTTTGGCATAATATGTCGACTTTGGAAGTTCATTTCCCTCATGAAGCATCTCACCTAACGCTTCTAATAACACTGTGAAACTAGTGTCACTCCAATTGAACTTTGACTTAATGTTGAAAATTGTCAACACGGCTGTTAATTTGGTGAACTTTGTACATCTAGGGTACAAAGGCTTATGAGAAGCCTCTATCAATAAATCAAAAACACGAGGACGATTTCCTAACTCATCCTCGACTCCCTCTATTATCTCTTCAACACGATCTACATCCTCATCGACATTTTCTTCATCTGTCTCATACCCATCAGCACGATCTACTACATCCTCATTGACATCCACATTATTGACATCCTCAACAACATTTTTTTCTTTGTAAACTCCCTCCTCACCATGCCAAACTCAAACATGATATTGAGGCCTAAACCCACGTCGAAGTATGTGCTCCCTAAGGATATCAACACTATCTACCTTTGACACATTGCCACACTTAACACATGGGCAATAAAAACCAACTCCCTCCATCCTAACTTGATGTTCAACGGCAATACTTCCAAATTCTAATACGCCATCAATAAATTCTGACGATTCAATGCTTCCGTACATCCAAGAACGATCTTTTGTCATCCTAAGTGTGATTAATTAATTCAAAATAAAATTAATACACATATATACTTATTTTTACCAAACATATTTAATATATACTTATTTATACAAAATATATTAACCCTAAATATATATACTAATTCTTTATAAGCACTGCATTGTGTTCTAAAATAAAATGACTTAGAATAATTAACATTGTATACTTTATACTTCATACTTCATATTCTAATTCTATATAACCAAACATATATTCTATACTTCATACTTCAATATAAGCACTACATTGTAAATAAAATCATATTCAAAATATAAATAATAAAATAAAATCATTTAACCCTATACATATATATATATATATATATATATATATATATATATATATATATATATATATATATATATATATATATATATATATATATATATATATATATATATATATATATATATATATATATATATATTCTAATTCTAATAATTAAAAACATTTGTACAACAACAAACCACATTTTTAACAAAATACACATAAATGAAAATAATTAACAAATTAATAACATAACTTTGAAAAATATCTAACTCAAATACAAAATATAAATAATAATGTAAAACTCCCTAAACCCTAAAAATATGAAAAACAATAAAAATCATTATCAATAGAAATTACCTTGTGTATCTAGATGAAAAACAATTACAATGTGACCTACAATAAAATAAGAAAAACAAAATTACTACACATAACTATTTTTCCAAACAAAAGTAAAAATAAACTTAAAAAAACACCCTTAATCGAAAAATCTACGTTGAAGATAGAGCAGATTCGTGGGTTTATGAAGGAAATTCGTGGGTTTCAAAGTTTAATGAAGAAAATTCATGGATTTATAAAGAACAAAGTATGGAAGAAAACTTGTGGCCTTGAAGAGAGAGCAAGAATAAGAGAGCAATGAAGAAGAATAATTTCGTGGGTTATGAAGTTTTGAAGAAGAAGAAGAGCAAGTTTTGAAGAAGAATTTCGTGAGTGAAGAAAGCAGCAATGGGGTGAGGAAATGTCGTGGCTGGTTATGAGGAAAAATGAAGAAGAAAGACTTAGCTTGTACAATAAGAACAAATAAAACCGTAAGGCGCGTTTTTTTTAAAAAAAAATAAAAATGGTTATGTGCTACGGTTCCCAAAAAACCGCAGCATATGTTAACTTAAATACTGCGGTTTTTTGAGAACCGCAGCATATTACCATTTTTATTTTGTAAAAAAAATTCAAGTTAGACTATATGTTGCGGTTTTGAGGTGAACCGCAGCATATACTCTATTTTTTTTTAAACTCGTTTTTTCTTTCCATTTTATGCTGCTTCTTTTGATGAACCACAACATTTTTTACGCAGCATATGAACTTTTTTCCACTAGTGTTTTAAACACATCTATTTTAAACTTATGTATATCAATTTCAATCGACAACATCATAACAACATCAATCTGTTTATCATTTAAACACATCAATTTTTACCTAACGTATGTCAATTTCAAATCAACAATATCATAACAACATCAATCAGTTTATAATTTAAACACATCAATTTTTACCCAAGGTATATCAATCTCAGATCAACAACATAATAAACCACATCAACTTAGATATTAAATGTCACAGTTTATAGGTTATATATATATCAGTTGAAATACCTGTTATATACAATATCACATCCCTCATAATGTGATCCTGTTCTTATTCAAAATAAGTCATACATATAAAATGATGCTAAAACATATATAAACCCAAAACTACATCAAACTAGCTGAAAAGCCAATAATTGTTTGTAGATACAAAGACTAGAGCAAGTTAAACCAAAGATTAACAAATATCATTCATTGTTTCTTTTTTGTAACCTTCTTCACATGAACCAATTTGTTCCTATTCGTCTTCTATTTTTTATCTTTTTCATCTAGGTTCTTCTTCAACTCTGTCAAGCGCATGATATTTTCTTCTTCTTTCTGTTGTTTCTCAGCCGCTTTCAACTCCCTTTCATCTATGATAAGTGGAAAATTCGATTCTTTCTCTTTGTTAAAAGCATCAAGTTTCTTCAAAACCTCTTCCTTGTTCTTGTTAACATCGGATAATACCAACTTGTTGCAAATCAATCCCCTGTACTTCAATATATACTCAGAAGCATGAAGAGGACCAAAGTTATTATCACCAATAAATTGCTCCTTAATATAAGCAACGTAAACACCATAGTCATAAGAATCATTTACAGCCCAAGACAGTTTAATAATGTTAAGATTGTAATTCAGTAATCCTTCAACGCATGTATGCTCAAAGGCATCAAGAAAATCAGAAAAACATCCCGCAAAAAACTTATCCAGCAATGCAGCCTCTGTGTTGTAATCTTTCCTTCTCTTTCTTGCACATTAGGTTAATCATTAGTACTAATATCTTGGTGTACTTGTTCTTGGACAAATATATAACATATATTTCAAATAATATTGGCTGATCTTTTATCATTATGAGACTGCTTCTTGTTTGCTATACTTGGGATTCAATTTCATCAAGAACTAGACAACTCTACTTCTTTGCCGACTTTTAAAGGTTTGTTGTGTGAGTTGACAATCACACCTTGTGTAGGTTCATGAGGCAATTGGATCAAATGCATCAATTTCATCCCACAAACCCTCAATTTTGGTGAAATAATCCACATGTCAGGGCTTTGAAAAGTCTTAGTTAATGCTTCTTAAATTGAAATGAACTGAGCAATTGAGGATTGCCCAAACCTTTGCTCAAGTTCCTCTTAACGAAACCTAATTTTTTTTCCTTGATAGAGCAATAGTAATTTCCCTCTTCCAACCCTTAAATCCCACTCCTAAGAATATTATGTTTACAATCTTTAACCCCATATTAGTAGGGTGTAGACATCATGGCCGGAGGGGTTCATTATTGGATAAAAACTTTTCTGTTTATCTGATTTATTGACTATGATACACAAGTTAGAAGAATGAAAGCTGGGTTTGAAATGGTGTGCAACAAGAAATCAGACTAGTTCTTTAATGGGGCAAAAAGGTTAGAACAAATATTGCTCTGATAGCATGTTAGAATGGGTGCAAAAGAACAGAAGAAAGATGTGGTTTATTCATCTTGAATCTTGATTACAAATGGGCATACAAGCTCTTATTTATATAGAAACTAAGAGCAACAAAAACAGACTTATAACAAACAACAAAGTTAGTTATAACTAACTTTGATATAGGAAGGCTAGACACCCTTGATATACGAACGCTAAACACCCTTAATATTATTGAAGCATGGAATGACTTCAGAATGCTCACAAAGCCTTAAAAGGAAGTACTTTAAGAATGTTGTTGCGATGCTCTCTTACTGATGCTATTGTGTAGAAGATGCTAGCCTGCTGATGATTCTGAGATATAAGAGTAACCAACTATTTTAATAGTTGGTAACCCTAATTGATTATAATATTATAATATTTTTAATAGATACAGCTTAACCCTTTTACTATTTCAAAAAAAGTACATCAAATCAATAAGGGATGTCTTCTAATAAATACTAAATGTACTTTTAGAACTTTTATGGAACTTTCATTGAAATGATTTATGTTTTATATATTCATGAAAGTAATTTGCTTGGTTTACTGTAACGGGTTTAAGATTTGAAATAAATTCTTTTAATCTGATTTTATCTGAACATTGAAGAAATGTAGTGGATAGTAAGAATGTAACGGAAAGAAATTTCATATATATATATATATATATATATATATATATATATATATATATATATATATATATATATATATATATATATATATATATATATATATATATATATATATATAATTTATTTATATCTATTTTTTTTTTTTATTACTTATATTAGTTTTATTTTTTTAAATTATTAAAATTTTTTTTACTGTTTATAGTATTATTTTATATTACTTTTTTTTATTCTTTATTTACTTTAGTATTTATAAAATAGTTTATTATATCTATTTTTTTTTGTTATTTTTATTACTTATATTAGTTTTATTTTTTTAAATTATTAAAATTTTTTTTACTGTTTATAGTATTATTTTATATTACTTTTTTTTATTCTTTATTTACTTTAGTATTTATAAAATAGTTTTTTTTTTTTTTTTGTTATTTTACATTTTGTATTATTTTTTTTGGACAAAGAGAAATTTCCATTAATCCAAACAAAGACAAACAATACAATCAGAGACAACTTACACACCTTTAGAAAATTGCATCAGTATGAAAGTAGAACCCACCTTTTAGGAACGGTTGAACCACTTTACTCTTCATATGCATAAAGGTGAGAAGAGACTCAAAAGAGCATCTATACAAAGCCTACTCAACAAAAAGCTCTATAAACCAGGTTTTACAACTTTCCAAAGGAAAAAGACTAGAAAAGCTAATCTTCACATCATAGATAAGCTGCTTCATAAGACAATCAACTGTACTCATACTAAGACGCCAGATTGAATCATTTCTCGCCTTCCATATCAAATAAGCTAGGCTACAAATACATGTGATGATGAAGGCCTTCTTGTACTTTGAGGTTCTCCGATTCTTGCGAGCAAGCTTATGAAAATCTATTGGAAGATGTACTCCCAGCCACTTCTGCAAGCATTGAAGACATTGTTGGCTATAAGGGCATTGAAAAAAGATGTGTTCCACAGATTCATAGCATAAACTGCACATGGGGCAAGTAGCATCGGTAACTACCCCTATACGGTGAAGCTTAATCACGGGTTTTAAGCTTCCTACACATGATGAGCCATAAGATAAAACGTGCTATGGAAATAGAGAGCCTATTCCAAACAAACTTGTCCTATTTCACTCTAGGATTGGGCACAACATAAAGATGATAAATCTCATTAATCACATATTTCTCCTGTAACATCCAAGTGCTCAGTTTATCTCTCATAGCACAAATCTTTTTCAAAGACCAACTAGCAGTAATAGGGGGGTTAAAGATCATCCAGTTCGTACCTTTCGTATATACACCATGGATCCACCGCACCCATAAGGATTCCTGCATAGAGCTGATATGCCAAGACAATTTACCCACAACTACTGTGTTCCAGGCATCAAGATTTCTAACACCCAGACCACCACATTTTTTAGGTCGACAAACCAAATTCCAATCAACATTACCCTTAAAGCTATTATTAATATCTCCTTGCTATGAGTAAGCTCTACAAATAATATTGACCTTCTTGATGATATCACGTGGAAGAATGAACAGCTAGCACCAATAGGAAGTCATCCCCATCAACACTGAAGTGATGAATTATAATCTAGCAGCATAGGATAGATTCTAACAATACCAAAGTCTCAAACGAGCCGTCATTTTATCAATCAAAACATCACAATCAGCGACAGAGATTTTTTTTGCTGTGAAGGAAGCGTACCAAGTGGCAGATTCATCCGTGCAGCAAGCTGAACTTTCCCAGGAAGGGGAACACCAGCTAAATAGATAGCTGATTTAGGATGATTAGTATACAAACCAGAAAACATAGCAAATTTATCCAAACACTGACAAAGAAGTTGGATTGAACCTTCTTCTCCCTTGGAAAAAAGCATAAGATCATCAGCAAAACACAAATGGTTCAGTTTCAACCGCTTACATCGAGGATGGAAATGGAAAGAATCAACTTAACTCACAACATTCAACATTCTTGATAAATATTCCATCCCTATAACAAATAAGAGAGGAGACATAGGGTCCCCTTGTCGAAGGCCGCGTTTAGGGTGGAAAATCTCAAAAGGCTCACCATTCACCAATAAAGTATAACTTGTGGTGGAGATGCAGGTCATAACAATTTTGATGAAATGATAGGGAAAGATAAGAGCCACAAGTATGTCATGTATAAAATTCCAATCAAGAGTGTCATAAGCTTTTTGAAGATCCACTTTTATAAGGCAACTAGGAGAACAACTCTTCCTAGTGTAGTGTTTAACCAAGTCCTGGCAAAGAAGAATATTATGAGCAATACTTCTCCTAGCTACAAAAGCCTCTGTGATTGGCTAATGATCCCCCCAAGCACCTTCTTAGGCTGCATACACACAAGCTTAGAAATACACTTATAAATCACATAGCAGCAAGAAATAGGTCTATAATCCCCTGGGCTAGAAGGACATGGAACTTGAGGAATCAAAGTGATAGCAGTAACACTGCAATTCTTTAGAAGCTGGCCATTACTAAAAAATAGTTGAATAGCCTCTACAATGTCCTTACCAATAATATGCCAAGCAGCTTTATAAAATTTACTATTATAACCATCAATACCAGGGGCTTTATTATCATCAATACTCCACATGGCATCTTTAATTTCCTCTGCACTAAAGGACAGATTCAAACAAGAGTGCATACTAATTGACAGTATAGGACCAGTGTCAGAGTAAAATGACAGAAAAGCCTGTTTAATAGAAATAGGATTACTTACAGTAATCCCATCAATCACAAGTGTGTTAATCTTGTTATGGGATGATCTATGTTTGATGCTATTATGAAAGAACGCGGTGTTATCATCTCTATACTTTAGCCAATTCACCTTAGCTCTTTGTTGCAACAGGGAAGTGAGTTCCGATTTAATTACTTTTAGTCTATGAGCACAATCAATCTCCCTATTAACCAGAGCAGTGTTACCAGGATCCCCATGAATTTTCTCTTGAATATCAACAAACTCTGCTTCAACCTGATGGAGAGTTTTCTGGAGGGGTGTGTGATGGAAATGTTTCCTCAGACTATGCTTCAAAACATTCAATTTTTGCTGAATTTGATAGCTCAAGTGGCCAGGGACATGTGTACGCCAAACATCCTGAACAACATCAGAGAAAGTTGGTTTATCAGCCCAAAAATTGCAAAACCAGAAAGGAGGTTTCCATTTGGAAGGAGCAAAGAATTGAAGAAGAACAGGTGAATGATCGAAATCCCCCTTAGATAGAAATGCACCTCAACATGAGGATAAGCATCCTCCCACAGGGTATTACACAAAGCTCTATCAATCTTACTGAACACCCATTTGGAGCCAGCCTGTTTATTATTCCAAGTAAAGAAACGACCATTACTATTCGTATCATGCAGACTACACAAAGACAAACAATGTCAAAGAGGTTGAATCTCATGTAACTGGACAAGTTGTCTTGTCTTTCATTGAGATTAGCTAAGCAGTTAAAATCCCCTAAAACAATCCAAGGACCAGCACACAATAAATCAGCCAACTGTTGAAACATAGCTAATCTGCCATTTTTGTCATTAAAACCATAAACAAAGGAACAGAAGAACGAACTACCACGATCAAGAGTAGCAGCCAAATGGATGAGTTGACTACTACAGAAAAGAACATCAACCTTCAAATGAGCAGGGTTCCAACCCACAAGAATCCTACCATGTATATGATACGAAAGATTATTGGTTAAACACCAAGAAGGACCCAGAGCGCTTGATCTTAGTCTCAAGGAGGCCAAACAAGCTAATATTATTGTCAGAGATAAACTTAATCACCCCCAATCGTTTCCTAGCGAGATTTAGCCCCCTTATATTCCAAGAAAGGATGTTATGCATTAGGAGGATGGGATATAGCTCCCAGCCCTATAAGATCATCATGGGACGTAGTAGTCACCGCCGTAACATTCTCCAAAATCTCTAACCCATTACTTGTACTAGAAAGGTAGCAGCTATAATGGATTCCGGTGGAACACTAGGAACAAACGTCTTTGTAGGAACAGTTTGGAAACCATCATCATCAACAATAGGAACCGAAGAAGAAGAAGAAGAAGAGGTGCCACACGTTTAGGGACCCATTGCCTCACAATTCCCATACGACAAGCCTCCTTTGCATGGCCCCAGCTGAATACACTTGCAGCACAGTTGTGGTTTCCAATCATATTGAACAGACACAGTCATCAACTCATCATCCTCATTGGTAAAAGATAACATGTCATGAAAGCCCTCCTTAATGTTCAATTCCACCAAAACTCTAGCAAATTGCATTCGATCTTTATTATGGGTCACATTATGAATACGTATGACTTTACCCAACATTCTCGCAATCATACTCAAGCAACGGTCACCCCAGTAATGCATACTCAAACTAGGAAATCTCACCCAAACAGGGATAGTAGTAATATTCTCCTTCTCATAAGAATCATTCTTAGACCATGGCTTCACAATAAAAGGCTTTTTATCAAATAATATTCCATTAGAGTCACAAGCAATTGTAAGAGCCTCATGAGATTTCAGACGTACAAGAAAGACCCCTTAGGCAACAGTCCCAACCTTATCAATTTCCAAAGGATTCCATATACGTTTAACAAAACCTTCAATCACATGTTAAGGAGGGTTTGCACCAAGCACATCACAAATAACAGATGTCTCCCAAAATTTAATTTCATCAACCACATCTTTATAAGAGATCTTAATAGGTGCAGGTGGAGCAAGGGGAGTACCTGATTCTTGTTTATGTGGGAGAACAGTAGCACCAGGATTGTGTAAAGGATTCTTGTTGATTGGATTAAGCATCGAACCAGAAACCCTAGAACCAGACATCTCCACAACATCTGGGCTTCGATTCACCGCAACAACGGGATTTGGATTCATCATAGCACTGGGAGATCGAGTCACCAAAGCAGTAAGCTGTTGAGAACCCACCATTGAAGCATTCCTTAAAGCAGCCTCCAATGGAACAATAGAACTCTGAGGGACTGGATCATTAGTAACCACCGCACCACCAGCTCCTGGACCAGAGGGGCTGCTAGATAAACCTCCATTCATCGCCGCAGCCCAGGTTGCATAGAGGTTATGCGATTGGAAATGCACCAAAGACGAACGGGGACTCAACACCTTATTCTCCAAAATCGGGCTTGAAACCACCGTAGTTTGCTGAGTAGATGCAGAGGCCGAACTCACCGACCCTTTAGAGGAAGAAGAGGACGGACAACGCTTCTGAGCCACTTGTTTCCGGGGGCGTCCCCTCCCTCTCGCCATAGCTGGAGCAAACACACCGAGAGAAAAAACAGTAGAGAGGGAAAGAAGAGGGAGAAAGCGTTCAAAGACTATTTCTACTTTTTGTATTATTATTTTATATTAATTTTTTTATTTTATTTATTTTATTTATTATTTTAGATTTTTATTTATTTATCTTATTTGTTTTATTTCTTATATTTTTTAATTTATTTATATTTAATGTTTTATTTTACTTTTTATATTAATATTTTCTTTATTTTCTTTATTTTAATTATTATTAATTTAATTTTAAATTTTTTTATTTTTAAATTTTTTTATATTTTTTATTATTTTTTATTTCTTTTTTATTTAACTTTCATTTATTTTATTTTTTTTTTCATTATTTATTTATTTATTTATTTATTTATTTAACTATTGTTTTTAAATTTTTTTTGTTTTTTTTACTTTTTTTTCAATTTTATTTATTTATATTTATTATTTTTCTATTTATATTTTTTAATGATTTTTTTATTTTTTAATTTATTTTATTTTTATGTTTTTTATTTTTTTTATTTTTTATAATTATTTTAAACTTTTTTTTTTATTTTTTTTATTTTTATTTAAATTTTTTTGTCTATTTTATATTTTTTTATTTTATTATTTTATTTACTTTTTTTTTAATTATTATTATTATTTATAATTTTTTTATAATAATTTTTTAGTTTTTTAATTATTTTTTAGGGGTATATATATATATATTTTTAAGTAGTACATATTATGATTTTAGGGGTACATATATTTTTATAAGTAGTACATATTATTATTTTAGTGGTACATATTATAATTTTAAGCATACATATTTACGTACTAATTAAGAAACATTATGTACCATTTATGAACAATTATGTACTACATCTATTTGCATTTTAGGGGTATATATTATTATTTTAATGATATATATTTTTATTATTTTAGAGGTACATATATTTTTATAAGTAGAACATTTAGGGGTAGCTATTATTGTTAAGGATACATATTTACGTACTGGTTAACAATTACGTATCATTTAAGAACCATTGCCTAACACATATTGATTCAAAAGAAAAACTTTGATATGTTTTAAAATATAATTTATATTTGTAAGGTACCTATATTTTTATAAGGAGTACATATTTTGTTGAATTAGTTTAGAGTTACAAAAAAGATAAAAAAAATAAATGATAATAAAAATTTTTTAAAAAGTAATTGCAAAAAAATAAAAGAAATAAAGAATAAAAAAATAATATCAAAAAATAATTACAAAAAAATATAAAATAAAAAAATAAAAAAATAATTTAATAAAAAAAATAAAAAAACTATAATAAAAAATTAATAAAATTCTTTTTATAAAAATAAAAGATAATAATAAAATAAGTAAAAAATAAATATAAATAAATTTTAAAAAAATAAAAAATAAGAAAACGAAGAAAAATAATAAATTAATAAATTAAAGTAAAAATAATAATAATAAAAAATGAAAAATTAAAATAAAAAATAAAAAATACTAATAAAAAAGAGTATAAAAAATAATTAGATAAATAATAATAATAAAACAGTAAAAAAATTTAAATCAATTAAAACAAATAATTAAAAAATTAATTGAAATACTATAATAAAATAAAATAATAAAAAAATTAAACTTAAAAAATAACTAAAAAAAGTGTAAACAAAAGTTATAGTAGCGAATTAAATAATAATAATAATAATAATAATAATAATAATAATAATAATAAGAATGATAATAAAATAATAAAAAATACACATGTACCCCCTCACGTTGAATATTTACCACATATAATGTGATATATACCCTATATAATGTGATAATGATGCTTGGTTTTCATTTTCACAAAAGTGTGTGTGTGTGTGTGTTTTCGTTTTTTTTTTTTTGCAAAAATGAATTGTTATTGTTCTTCAGTATACAATAGAGGTTCAAATTTGAATAAGAGCGCAAAATGTGAGCATGGATTTGTTGCAAAATTAACAATCAAGAAGGGTTTTCGTGCTGGAGAAATGTTCTATTTATGTCCACAATGGCCTATAAGTATTTATTTGTATTTTATTTTATACATGTATGAAATTTCAGATTATGGTTTGATGAACATTTGTAATTGTAGGATTCCGATTGCAAATTTTTTTTTGTGGGAAAGTGATGTGCTTTCCAAAGAAAATTAAATTAGAACATTGGATTGGTTAGAAGCTGAAAAATGGAGGCTTAAAGGAGAAAATTCAGAAATTAAAGCTCAAAAAAAACACACTTTGAAGAATAAATTGGATGTCCTCAAAACTGAAGATATGAAGCAAGCTACTTTAGTTAAAGCCATTGTCATGGTGCTTATGTTCTCATGGATGCTTTTCATTGCAATTGTACTTGTGTTGTGCTAAATGTCAATTGTAATAACTACTTTGAAATTCAATGGAATAGTATTATTTTGTTGAAGTATATAATTAAGGTTGATGCATACGTAGAAAATTAAAGTGTTAATACATACGTAGAAAGTTAGCAAAAACTAATTGTCATTACATTTGAATATCACTTCTTACATAGTGATTCATCAATACACATCAAAATATGTAACGACCCGGTTTAAGTGACCCGGAAATTCATATGAAAACACGAACTTCGGTTCACTGTTCGGACTCTAGAGAAAGGTCTCCTCTAGGATCGTCAACGTTCCGTTGAAAAAGGAATATAATAGACAAAACAAAAACAGTTTCAAAGCGGTAGAACCAAGTCAGCGGAAGTTCCTGCGTACAACTCGAGAGCCTATTGACCTCTAAACAGACTAATGAAAAACAGACGAAACGAAAAGAAATTATCATAACTCTTGTTACATAATATTGCTACTTCTGATCTTATTACAAAAGAAAAACAAAGGCTTGATGATTACGGGTTCTGAGTCAAGTCCTCACTCCAGCCCCAACCTACAATCAACCTGCTAGTGGTCGCACGACAACACATAGCAGGTTCCAAGAACAAATTCCAATCCACGTCAGAGACTTCATTCAAATAACAATTAGGTTGAATACAAGCAACGTGTTCATCCTAACATGCAAAGGCTTTATTACATTCGTTATTAGATATTCCCAACTTGTAACGTTGCCCGTCCTGTTTGGGTCGTTCAAGTAAAAATCCAATCCTTTTGGAGGAATATACTTGGGAGAGCTAATCCCAAGGCAACCACCGACCTAAGACGTTGCCCGTCCTGTTCGGGTCGTCAGAGGTTAAAGTATGCATACCCCCATGGTGACCGTAATGATCCAAAACTGCCATGGGAACAAAATTGTATAATCCAATC
Source organism: Amaranthus tricolor (assembly GCF_026212465.1). Taxonomy (NCBI): domain Eukaryota; kingdom Viridiplantae; phylum Streptophyta; class Magnoliopsida; order Caryophyllales; family Amaranthaceae; genus Amaranthus; species Amaranthus tricolor. The sequence goes on along the minus strand of NC_080050.1, from coordinate 14,086,517 downwards.
CAAAAGTTAACCCCTTTGGGTAACAACACATGAATCCTCAATTTCCAAGTTAACTTCTTTCAAATTATTTGAGATGTCTAATCCTTATGTGATTTACAATATCTCAATTAGAAATGAAACAACACTACTTGCACAACCACATAAACAGTCTGGTCTAAGCGTGTACCTTTAAGCACTGCAAATCCAAACGACGTTTAAGCACTATAGGAATTTCACCCTCTTATGAATCGAGGTCCTAATTAACATACACACAAAACGACCACGTTTAAGAACGGGTTTACACATTCAATCCACTCCATACTACTAAAATATCACAAAGACTTGATAATTTTAATTGAATTCATCCAATTTCAAATAGCTCAAAACTTTAATACTTAACTAGAAACTTTAACAGCCATTTCGGACAGTTTAGAAATTTCAAATGAAAAATCCAACTTCACCACTGCGTCCGGAACGCATCAATTACCTTGGGTACCAAATTTCATAATTTCTAACATCCATTTACTATTTTTAATTATTTTGAGCGTTTTTACAAGTTTTAAAACGCATCGGGTAAATAAAACAACAACGAAACACACCCAACACTCGGATCGGGGCGCGACTACCGAGGCAGTAGCCGCTGTCCGAAATTCCTTTAATTTTAATTATATATATATTTTATATATATATATATATATATATATATATATATATATATATATATATATATATATATATATATATATATATATATATATATATATATATATATATATATATATATATATATATATATATATATATATATATATATATATATATATATATATTGAAGGAATCCCAAGAGATGGGCGAATTCAACAAGAGGGGGGTGAATTGTTGTATTACAAGTTTAAGTAATTTTTGCCCTGTTTTTGCGGAAATTTAACAATAAAATAAAACTTAAACTTAAAGTGAAAAAGATAAAAGGATAAAAGAGACAAAGATTTTTACGTGGAAACCTTCTTGGCCTAATAAGAAGGAAAAACCACGACCCCCCGGGATTTTAAAATTCTCTACTATGTTTTAGGCAATTAGTTACAATTACATAAAACAAATTTTGCTTCACTCAAAGCTTCTCAATTCTCTAAATGCTTCACTCGAAGCTTCTCTACTTAGGCCACTTCTCTTCTCTTTCTCTTCTCTTTTCCCTTAGACTTCCCTTAAGTCTAATTACAACTATTCTCTCAAAAACCCATTACAAGGCCAAATTCTTAAGAAGATAAAAACTTAAATAGTTGCTTTTTGAAAAATATAATAAATTAATTGGCAATAAAACAGAAAATATTTTTCTTAATTGATCTCACTCAAGGACACTCTTTTTGTGATCTATGAGATATTCGGTTTTGAGCTAATGCTCCTCTATTTATAAGAGGAACAGCCGAATGCACTTAACCCATGATCTCCACTTGCTTACTTGATCCCAAAGCAAAGGGGAAGTAAATGAAAACAAGGGGAATAACCGGCTGGTAGTTTTCCGGAAAATAAGTGACGGTTATCTTATATACTATTAATAGTATATGGGTTTCCTAATTAAAAGGAGACTTTTTCAAAGCAAAGAAAAAGTCTTTTCCATATTTTTAGGAATCTAAAATTAGGTTTTTGCCAATTAATAAATTAATTAAATAAAGCAACTAAATTAAATTTTTATCCTAAACATTAACTGAAAACAGAAAATAAATTTCGTATTTTTCCAGTAACCGTTTTCTCTGGTCCTGCATCGTGGGAACAGCGTACTGTCTCTATCTACAGCTTCAGTCAGATTGTTACTTTGGGAACAGTAGACTTCCTGTCTCCATTTGCAACTTTCTTACTTCTTGGATATTTTGACACGTACTTTCTCCACGACCAAGTCATAGGCTTCATCAACGATAAAATCGGATATATACCTACAAAATAATCTCTAAAATATATTTGTTTAATTAAAGTAAAGTCATCATCAAAACCTTAAGAGGCCAACAAACTCCCCCGTTTGATGATGACAAACTTTTTAAACAAACTTAAACAAAAATAGAGTAAAACGAAAGTATAGAGCATGCTAGAGATTAAAGCTACTCTACATAACTTTTGTAAATCAACTCGTTACAATTAATTTACCAAGTATTCATATTAAAACAATTTACTCCATATATAAAAACATAGCATCAAAACTTATGTTTTTAAGTAGTTTCCAAAAATAGTTAAACATAATCAGTAAATAAGTATTTTTAATTTTGTAAGCAAATGTGAACAAGTTCAGAGCAATGTAAAAAGAAGTTCAATATCAAAATCAAAACTTATCAGAGCAGTTTAACAAATACACTAGTGGAAAAAACCTTATTTGCTGCTACACATTTGCTGCGGTTTTTAATATACGCAGCAATAAACTAAACAAATGCTGCGGTTTTCAACATCCCCGCAGCATTTAAGGATACATTAAGCATATAATACACTCAAATGCTGCGGTTCTTAGTGAACCGCAGCAAATAACATCATCAAATGCTGCGGTTCTTATGAACCGCAGCAAATAATCCCCTTCAAATGATGCGGTTCATTAAGAACCGCAACATTTAAGTATTAAAAAAAAAAAAAATTTTTTTTTATTATTATTTGATGCGGTTCTGGAGGGAACCGCAGCATTTAACTGTAGTCCGCGGCTCACGTAGATCTACGCGGCTAGCAGAGTGCCTTCTGCCCACCTGATACATATTTGAAAAAATTTATAAATGCTGCGGTTCACCATGGAACCGCAGCATTTAAGTATTAAACGAAAAAAAAAAAATCACTTATATGCTACGGTTTTTAAAGAACCGCAGCAAATAACCCTTAATAAAACGCTACAAAACCGTCCATTCTCATTCCCAAACCCTCTTCAAACCTATACTGTAATACGCACGATTATTTCATCGACCCCATTCTTGTTCTTCAAGCTAAGCTTCAATTTTCTTTAAACCCACAAAATTAGTACATAATCCCTCGTGAATACATTGTTGTTTGCCATTGTTGTCTTCACCTTGAAACCTTCTTCAAAACCCTTGAACAAAACCCACGAATTTGTACTTCTTTAACCTTCTTCAACCTTCTTCAATACCCACACGAAATAGGGCTGAGTTTTTTAAAGGTAATTTCTCATTGTAATTTATTTTAATTTGTTCTAATTTTGGTCACAAGAATGTGATTTTATTTATGAATGTGGTTTGTGTGGTTTGTTAATTATCAAAAATTTCTTCCCCACGACTTCTACTGTTTCTCATTCTTCAAAACCCTTTGAAACCAAAAGAATTTGGTCTTGTTCATCTTCAAAACTCACGAATTAAGGTATTATTTCTCTTTTTAAATTCTCAAACCTTTAAGTTTTTTGCAAGTTAAATACATACGAAAATTAGGGCTAATTTTTTTTGTTTTTCTTTGTAGATTATTACATATAACCCACGAAATCAAGGTAATTTCTATTTGTGCATTCAATTTTAAATGTAAATTATTCAAACACTTGGCCCCAATTTTATTATTGGAACTCATTGGGAACTCTAAACCATCAAGAGGAACTCCGAATTTTTTAAAGATCCAAGTTAACAGCCCTCCATAACCAACAACATGTTTCTTTTCAATAGAGTCAGACATATGGGAAATCATTAAAGAAGGAAAATTAATTTTTATATGATTTGCTAAACAGTAAATCAATGTTGCATCTCGAAGGTTTACCTCACTTCGCTTTGAATTGCGAGGTAAGATAAAGCGATGAGCAATATTGTGAAGTAATTTGTGGAGAGGGAATAGTGAGTTATGGCTAATCCTTCCTTTCTTCTCATTTATTCCCAAAAATTTAAGAACAGTTTTCTCGGTAATACCTGAAAAGACAATCTTTGAACCAATATAATATGTATCAAAGCCTACTGCGGGTACTCCAAACCATTCACCCAACATCATGCTATTAAACTCAATTTTGATGTCCTTAACTACACTAGAGTAGACCCCATTTTCAATAGAAAAATTTGCAATGAACTCTCGCATGAGATTCGGATAAATAGGGTTGCAGCAAAGATCTGATATTAAAGTTTCCCACCACTGATTTTGCAAAATAGCGTGCAGTTGAGGAAAGAAAGTAGAATCATACCAGTATTTATCAAGCCCGAATCCGACTAACATTTCTTTTGAAATTTCCTCGGCGCTATTGGGATCAGCGTGCTTAATCCTCTTAGTTTGTCTAGATGATGATTCACTCTTAGGGTTGGTGTTTGGTCTTTTGGTTTCGGCATGCATTGTGGATGGACTTGGAGTGTCAAAAGTTTGTGGGTCGTTGGAAGAAGATGGTGGAGCTGTAATTAATGGAGAGGGATGGATTATGTTGAGAGGTTTTGGTTGAGATGATCTGGGTGTTTTCTTAGTTGTCTTCTTGCTTGAGGTTGATTGAGGAGTTTTCATGGTGACTGAGTAGAATGAAGAAGAAGAACAGAGATTGAATGGGGGATTTTGACGGTTTTTGAGAGTTTGAGAGTTGGGATGTGTGAGTGATGGTGTGACGTGAGGAAGGAGTTATATTGATGATGAAGAGACGGTTAATGAAAAGTTCCACTATACTTTATTAAATTGTGTATGAAAGGAATTTTTGAAGTGGATTGGTTCATGGAATTGGTAGTTATTACGGTTTTTGATCCGACCCTCATTTATATCATGTTGACCAATAAAATTATAAAAATGATTGAAGACGTTCCCCCCCTTTTTTTTTTTTTTATGAGAACGTCTTCTTTGAACAAAGGCTGCTTATGGTTTGATCAAATAAAACATGCATTCAAGATGGCAAATATAGTACATGCTTTAAATAACTACATACCTGGACCCTTTTAATGGTTAACTTCTTAACCAAGGTTTTTGTGGATGTATTAGCCTTCCGATTTTCATGTTGCCTTTTGGAGAATGCTTGTCACAACCTTTAGTGTAACTTAATCATGCCAAGTTCTAATCTCATTTTTTCATGTTGTTCCCTAGGAAGAGGTTTTGTCATGATATCTGCAATTTGCTCATGAGTGTTGACATGCTTAACAATAATATTTTTATTTTCTACATTATCCTTAAGAAAATGATGCCTTATATGTATATGTTTTACTCTAGAATAATGCACCGGATCTTTGGATATGCATATGGCACTGATATTATCACAATAAATGGGAACACATTATTCAAACTTAATACCAAAGTCTCTTAGCTGCTGTTTTATCCATAGCATTTGGGAACAGCAAGCTGCTGCCGCTACGTATTCAGCTTCAGCTGTGGATAGTGCCACGGTGTTTTGTTTCTTGGAACACCATGATACTAAACATGCAAGAAATTGTACCATACCTGAAGTACTTTTGCGATTAACAAGATCACCTGCATAATCTGCATCACTAAAACCTTTCAAATCATAGACATCACTTTTAGGATAAAATAGGGACATGTCATCTGTTCCCTTCAAATATCTCAGAATTCTTTTCACTGCTGTTAGATGTGATTCTTTAGGGTTTGATTGAAATCTAGCATATAAACCAACACTAAACGAAATATCAGGCCTACTTGCAGTTAGATACAGCAAAGAACCAATCATGCCTCGATACATGGTTTGATCAATATTAATACCATTTATGTCTTTATCTAATCTAATGTTAGTAGCCATGGGAGTGTGGTTGGTTTTAGCATTATTTAAGCCATATTTCTTAAGAAGTTCTTTAATGTATTTTTGTTGATGAATAAATATTCCATTTGCAGTTTGTTTAATTTGCAAACCAAGGAAGAAATTTAATTCTCCCATCATGCTCATTTCAAATTCATTTCCCATTAGGTCAGCAAATTCTTTACACAGCAATTCATTGGTAGCACCAAAGATAATATCATCAACATATATTTGAACAACCAAAATATCAGAACCTTTATTCTTAAAGAACAAGGTTTTATCAATTTTACCTCTTAAAAAATTATTTTCAATTAAGTACTTTGATAGTCTTTCATACCATTGCCTAGGAGCTTGTTTTAGTCCATAAAGGGCTTTATCAAGCTTGTAGACATAATCAAGACAAGAGGGATTTTCAAAACCTGGTGGTTGTTCCACAAAAACTTCTTCATCAAGAAAACCATTTAAGAAAGCACATTTAACATCCATTTGATATAATTTGAAATTCATAAAAGCAGCAAATGAAATTAAAATTCTAATAGCCTCTAACCTTGTTACCGGAGCAAATGTCTCGGTATAGTCAATTCCTTCTTGTTGATTATACCCTTTGACCACGAGTCTCGCCTTGTTTCTTACTATTTAAGTTTTTATCTTCTTAAGAATTTGGCCTTGTAATGGGTTTTTGAGAGAATAGTTGTAATTAGACTTAAGGGAAGTCTAAGGGAAAAGAGAAGAGAAAGAGAAAAGAAGTGGCCTAAGTAGAGAAGCTTCGAGTGAAGCATTTAGAGAATTGAGAAGCTTTGAGTGAAGCAAAATTTGTTTTATGTAATTGTAACTAATTGCCTAAAACGTAGTAGAGAATTTTAAAATCCCGGGGGGTCGTGGTTTTTCCTTCTTATTAGGCCAAGAAGGTTTCCACGTAAAAATCTTTGTCTCTTTTATCCTTTTATCTTTTTCACTTTAAGTTTAAGTTTTATTTTATTGTTAAATTTCCGCAAAAACAGGGCAAAAATTACTTAAACTTGTAATACAACAATTCACCCCCCCCTCCCCTCCGCCCCCCCCCCCCCTCCCCCCCTCTTGTTGAATTCGTCCATCTCTTGGGATTCCTTCAATTGGTATCAGAGCCCTATTCCTCATTTGATCAGGAAACCCTGAGAGCAGTATCCTGTTCCCGTAGAGATGCTGAAAATGAATGAACGTATGGAAGAGGGGTATTCTACACAAAGCCACCTATTTTTGATGGAAAATTTTATACTTACTGGAAAAATAGGATGGAAATCTTCATTAAGGCCGAGAATTATCAAGTATGGAGAGTCATTGAAATTGGAGACTTTGAGGTGACGACCATTAACTCCAACAATGAAAGCATTCCAAAACCAATCACTGAATATGAGAAAGAAGATTTCCAGAAGATGGAGATGAATGCTCTTGCCATAAAATTACTTCACTGCGGTCTTGGACCAAATGAACACAATCGCATAATGGGTTGCAAAACTGCCAAGTAGATTTGGGACCTGCTGGAAGTTACCCATGAAGGCACAATTGAGGTAAAACGTTCCAAGATAGATTTGCTAATGTCTAAGTACGAAACGTTTGTTATGGAACCTAGGGAGAATATTCAAGAGATGTTCACCAGGTTCACTAACATTACTAATGAACTAGTCTCTCTTGGAAAGATAATTCCCGTTGATGAACAAGTTAGAAAAATTCTTAGGAGCCTTCCACAAGATGAAAGGTGGAGAGCCAAGGTCACTGCCATACAAGAGTCTAAGGACTTCACTAAATTTAATCTGGAAGAGTTGGCTGGTTCCCTAATGACTCACGAACTACATTTGGGAACAGCTGACAGTTCCAGAAACAAAGGCCTGGCTCTAGCAACTAATGGAAGTGTGATGCAAATGCATCAGGGAACAATGGCAATGACAATACTGATCAGGAACAGAACAGTGTTCCCTATGATCAGGAACAGGACGGTGTTCCCCACTTGTCTTCTACACCAAATACTCATGAAGACCAAGGATCAAGCATTGACACTTCCCACACTTCAGGTATAGACCCAAGAACACCCCAAGAGACTAGGAACACTCAACACACCACAGAAACCAGCATAGTGAGTACAAAAGACTCAACAGACAGAAGGAACAGAACAGCAGAGGAATCGGACGTCCAGCAGACTTTGCTGACTCTCCTGAGCATGAATCAGAGGCACCTGGACCCTGAGGAAGACTGGAACGTTATCTCACTACATGGGCCAAGACATAGAGGGCCTAGAGTCTTGCTAATAATTCACCAGGAAGCCTGTAGGACACGTTGAAGGAGGGCTGGTCAGCAGATTAGGAAAATCAGAAAATTGGCTAAGTATTGGCCTTCTGTTTACATTTCTGTTTTGTTAGTTAAGTGCCACGTGTATTTTAGCATTTCATTTGTAACGGCTAGTTTTAGATACCAAGCTCTATATATACATAGGCTTTCATGTAATAAAGGGGTTCACGTTTGTTTTTTGATCAATCAATAAAAAGAGGTATTTTTCAGAAGTTTTCTGTTTTGAAGTTTTTGTGCAAACTTCATCAAGTTGTGAGACAACTTGGCCGGAGAGATTAGCGAGTTACATAGAAACTTGGATTCTCAAAGGGACTTTACAATCAAGGTTTCAATATCATTGCATTGTAGTAATCATAGGATAGTTATACAAGTCAGACAAAGAGCATCAATCACCCTCGTCAAAAAACCAAGAAGTTCTTTCTTGGTCTGTTTGGAGTGTCTGGGCGTTTGTTTGGGAAGTATTTTGGGTTTCTAAATGTGCCATTGATTAAGGTTGTTAAACAACGAGAATCATTGCATAACAAAGGCCATAATCAGCCCTTTGTTTTGCATCAAAGTGATGGATTAGAAACTGATGAAGAAGAAGCTGCTATGCTGGTACGTAAATTCAAAAAGTTCTTCAGGAACAGCAGGTATGCAAATCAAAGAAACAATAAAGAAAAGGGAACTGCTAATGTGAAGACAAAATATGAGTGCCACAAATGTGGAAGTGCCGATCATTTCATCAAAGATTGCCCACAATGGAAAAATAAAAAAGGCAAGGGAAAGGCAAGGGAAGCAGGAAGACAACCTATGAAAGGAAATTTCAAAACAGACGTTCGCAAAGCCATGATTGCTGCATGAGGTGACACCGAGAGTGAAGCAGAGACAGAAGTCCCTATGGAGGAAGAAATTGCAAATCTATGTATTATGGCCTCTCATCAAAGCACCGTCGAAAAGTCTAAAGATAAAGAGGTAATATCTTCTAGCTCATCTCCTAAAACTTTTATTAAATTCAATAAGTATAAGTTAATTAAGTTGCTATTTGGAGACACAAAATAAATTAGAGAAAAGAAATATCGAGTGTCTCCAAATTGAAAAGGACCTTAATTCTTGCAAAGACCATGTTTCTTACCTAAATCCCTTTAGGTATGATGTGCAAAATAGATTCTTTGATTTATTAGATCAAAATATCATGTTAAAAGAAACATTGGAAAAGATAAAACAGGAATACATCATTCTTAACGTAGAAATAAATCGATACAAATCAGTAGGCTCAATTTGGGACCAGTATGATGTTCCTACTCACATGTTTAGCAATGAATTTCTAAAAATGAAATCTGAATTAGAATCCAGTAGGACAGAAATTGAAAAACTGAAATATGAACTAAATTATAGGGAAAAAGGGAAAAACAATGAAATTCCCAAATGAATTCTAAATGCTAAAACAAAAGGTAAAGAAGGCCTAGGATACGTTAAGGATAATTAAAAGAAAAAATTCTACGTTGATCTCCCTAGTAATAAAGTCTGTTCCTTTTGTGGTAAAACTGGACACCTAAAATATCAATGTATAAAAAGGGAACAGCATAACAAAGCAAATAAAATCTATGTCGAACGCATGTGGGTAAAGAAAACTGATTCATGTGTAATTGACGGGGAACCCAAGGAAGACTGGGTTCCTGTTCCTAACAATTGATTTGCTTTGCAGGTTCTAGTGAGGGGGAACAACTCATGGTATCTCGACAGTGGGTGTTCCAAACATATGACAGGTGACAAATCAAGATTTCTTTCACTAGAAGCCTATGATGGAGGAACAGTGACCTTTGGAGACAACATGAAAGGCGAAATCATTGCCAGAGGAAGAGTAGGAAGGTCAAGTTCCCATGCCATCGACAATGTGTTTTTGGTCGAGAATTTAAAACATAATCTTTTAAGTGTTTCCCAATTTTGTGACAAAGGTAACTCCGTTAACTTTACTGCTAATAGATGCATTATTACTAGGAAAGACACAGGAGACATAGTCCTGGAAGGAGTTCGAAAAGGGAACACCTATGTTGTGGACCTGAACACTGTTCCCAAATCCAGTATGACTTGTCTTAGTGTCATAGAGGAAGATCCACTTCTTTGGCACAAGCGTCTAGGTCATGCAAGCTTCTCATTGATTAATATGTTAAGAACAAAAGACCTAGTAAGAGGATTGCCATCCATAAAGTTTGTTAAGGATGAAATATGCGATCCTTGTACCAAAGGAAAACAAGTGCGATCATCCTTTAAACCTAAAAATGTGATGACCACATCAAGACCACTTGAATTAATTCATATGGATCTTTGTGGACCAATGAGAATCCAAAGCCGTAGTGGCAAGAGGTATGTTTTTGTTATAGTTAATGATTACAGTAGATTCACATGGACTTTGTTTTTAGTATCTAAGGATGAAGCCTTTAATGAGTTTGTTTCTTTTGCAAACAAAATACAAAAATCTAGTAATAATCAACTAGTCCACATAAGATCAGACCATGGAAAAGAATTTGAGAATTCAAGTTTTATGAACTATTGCAATGAAAATGGTATTAGCCATAACTTCTCCGCACCAAGAACCCCACAACAAAATGGTGTGGTAGAGAGAAAGAATAGAACGTTAGAAGAAATGGCTAGAACCATGTTGATTGCAAGTGGTCTCCCTCAAAACTTTTGGGCAGAGGCCGTTAATACTGCATGTTATATTTTGAATAGAGTATTGATAAGACCCATCACCTCTAAAACTCCCTATGAACTGTTTAAAGGTATCAAACCTAATATTTCTTATTTTCGTGTATTTGGATGTAAATGCTTTGTTCACGTAAATGGAAAAAGAAACATAGGGAAGTTTGGTGAGAGGAGTGATGAAGCAGTGTTCCTTAGGTATTCTTCTCACAGTAAAGCTTACAGAGTCTACAATAAAAGAACAATGTGTGTTGAAGAATCCGTTCACATTATTTTTGATGAAACTAACTTTGCAACAAGTGAACAGGATTTGAATAACATTGAAATAGGTCTTGCTAACCTGGAAGATGATGAAGATACAACGAAACAACAAGATCAAAGAATAGAAGGCGAACAGCAGATTCATGAAGAAACAGAAGAGTCTGACCAAGATCAGGAACAACCTGTGAACCAGGACCAGCAGATTGTTCCAAATCCAGTTGCTCGCACAAATGAGCAAATTGATCAAACAGAAACTGAACAGAATAACAATCAAGACAACAATCCTAAACCTTCAACAGTTCCCTCAAGAGAATTCGTGCCCAAACCTTGGAAATATCAGAAGTATCATCCTCTTGATTCAATTATAAGTGATTTGAATAAAGGAACACAAACCAGATCCCAAATGCGAAGTTTTTGTGCACACTTTGCGTTCCTATCATCACTTGAACCCAAAAATCACGAAGAAGCCTTAAGAGATTCCGAATGGGTTGTAGCCATGCAAGATGAGTTAAATGAATTCAAAAGAAATAAAGTATGGCACTTAGAACCAAAACCCAAGCACAAAAAGGTAATAGGACTAAAGTGGGTTTTTAGGAACAAATTGGATGAACATGGAATCATTGGCGTGTGGTATTTCAGTGAAGCAAGGAGTGGTCTACACATAAAAACCCTAACTCCTCTTTTACTAGTATATAACCCTCTAATCATGCCCAACTAAGAACCCACATTTGTTTTGTTCATAAATTTTAATACAATAATAATTTAATTCAAACCTCTTTATTTTCAGTAATCGTAATTGTATTTTAAATATAAATATATGTTAATATTTAAATTCGTATATGAAAGACATTTATAAATACTACTTCTAAATTAATTTAATATAATTATAAAATCCCTAAAAGTTATTAAAATATTAATTAACAACGTCAGAAAATCTCGGGATGTTACATAACCAATTAGTCTCAACAATTATCAATTTCAAAACAACTTTATTAAAACTATTTTCCAAAAAAAGTAGTCTAGCCAAACCCTTTAAGAGACTTCTACTACTTGCCCTAATGTGGGAAAAGAGGAGGTTACCTTATTCTAGGTTTCAAAACTTCAAGAGGAAGGTGGTGAATGTCGGCAGCCTGCACAAATTTGAGGATGATGATTAAATTTGAGGGTGATGATGAATGGCAGCTAATGAAAATGAAGCACCTATCTGGTTTTCCTTCTTGTTTTAGTATTAGGAATGGGTTTACTAAGGAAGTTTAACAAAATTAGCTAAGTAATGGAAAAGAATAAATAAACTATTTAAACTGAGAGGTAAAATAAACTAATAAAATTAGAGGGATATATTTTATAATCTTAATCATGTATTTAGGTGTAATATTGTCTTTATCATTTTTGCTCACACTCGATTTATACTCGGATTCAAGTATATTTGATCCAATCTACATCCTATATTTGTTTTAAATTTCCTAAATGTTACAACCTACCCAACTTAAAATGAACTTCGTCTTCGAAGTTAAACTAAATCCTCATAGACTTGATTCAATAACTCAATACATTCTCGAGTAGTTAACTATGATATGTACAACATGAGAAGATAAATTAACCACTAATATTAAGACTTCTACCAAAGCCTACTAGGACTTCACATTCCGCGAAATCTTACGATTCTACCCAACTTAGAACAAAGTTCGTCCTCGTACTTATTTCTCAAAAACTAAGGAGATGCAATAGTTATAAAATGATAAGCATAATAATACCTGAGCAAATAACCAAGGATAAATGCGGCTGATGGCATCTTCTGTCTCTTAGGTGGCTTCTTTTGTAACCTAATTAGACCATAGCACCTTCATGAGTGCGACACTACCCAATGAGTATCGCGCGTTTTCCTATCTACGATCTGAACAGGTGTCTCCTCATACTGCAAGGTGTCATCAAGGGTCAGCTGTTTGGGTTTAAGAACGTGTGAGTCATCTCTGATGTACTGTCTCAGCTGAGATATGTGGAACACGTCATGCACTCGTTCAATAGATGCTAGTAAAGCAAGTCGATAAGCTTCCTCCCCTATATGCTCAAGAATCTCATAGGGTCCAATAAATCTTGAAATTAGTTTACCCTTGTTCCAAACCTCATCACACCCTTAGGTTTTGAAACCCCAAGGAAAAGCTTATCCCCGACTTGGAACTCAAGAGGTCGACATTGCCTATCTGCGTAGCTCTTTTGCTTATCTTGAGCTGCTCTCATCCTTTTACGTATCAGTTGAACTTGTTCGATCATCTCTTAAATCAAAGGTAGTCCAACAGGTACCGTATAAGAATTATCATCCCAACATACAGGGCTATGATAGCTACGACCATACAATGCCTCAAATGGTGCCATCCTAATGCTCGAATGATAACTGTTGTTATATGAAAATCAATCATGTCCAACTTATCATCCTAAGAACCCCCAAAATCTAAGGTACAAGCTCGTAACATATCCTCAAGTGTCGGTATGGTCCGCTCACTCAGTCCATCGGTAGCAGGGTGAAACACTGTGCTCATCCTCAACTCTGTTCCCAAGGATTCCTATAGCTTCTGCCAAAAAAATGACAAGAACCTAGCATCTCTGTCTGAAACTATGTCTTGTGGAATTCCATGGTGTCTCACCATTTTCTGTCGATACGCTAAAGCCAACTGATGCTTGTTCCAAGTATCCTTCATCTGAATGTAATGTGCTGACTTGGTCAGACGATTAACTATAACCCAAATCAAATTATTGCCCTTAGAAGTCCTCGGTAAACAACATACAAAATCCATTGATATCAACTCCTACTTCCACTAATGTATCGATGGCGGGTGAAGCAAACCTTAAGGTTGACGGTGATCTATCTTGACTTTCTGGCAGCGCAAACACTTGGCAACAAAGTTAGTAACGTCTCTCTTCACACCATGCCACCAAAATGTTTTCCTGGTTCTTGGTAAACCTTGTCAGTATCAGGTAGCATGGAGTAAGATGACTTGTGCGCCTTTCTAAGAATATGTGCTCTTAAGCCTGGATCATTTAGCACGCACCATCTATCATCGTATCGCAAACTGCCATCCTCATGTATGCTAAAATGAGGGTCGAGTGTCTCAACCACTAGTGAAGATTTCTCAACAAGGTGCTTATTATCAGTTTATTTCATCCTAATCTCTTCAAATAAATCGGTTACCACCTCCATCATCGATGCCAATACCCCATGATCTACTATCTTGAACAAATCTCATGGATTTCCTCTCTCAATCGCACTCTGGTCAAGGCCAAGCACAAAATATGCACAGTTTTCCGACTCAAGGCATCTGCAGCAACTTTAGCTTTCCCCTTATGATACTGGATCACCAAGTCATAATCAGTAGTTAACTCCAATCAATGTCGTTGCCTCATGTTCAACTCTCTCTAGGTAAAAATATTCTTCAAACTCTTATGATTTGATAAAAGCCTAAAGTTGGCCCCATACAAGTAGTATCTCCAAATCTTAATGGCAAAGAATACTACAGCTAACTCCATGTCATGTGTTAGGTAGTTGACCTCATGGGTCTTTTGCTGTCGTTAAGCATAAGTGTGATACCCCAGATTTAGCTTTAAAAAGGATTGATAGACTACTCATATCAACAAAGGGATTTTCTTTTTATGGAAGCCCATTTGCTAAGAAATCCACAACTAAGCGTGCTTGGTGGGGAGTAATCTTAGGATGGGTGACCTCCTAGAAAGTTTTCCTAGGTGCACAAGAGTGAGGCCAAAGTGCGCTGGAAAGACTTGTGTTGATTTGTGGGGCCAGTCTACAGTCTACAGTCTCCATGAGTAGTCACCCGCAGTCCTTTGGGCCGAGGTGTTACAATAAGCAATAACGTGCCCATTCTGCCTCATTACACACTGTTCATCCCAAATGAATCGTATATTTTTCCTAGTCAACTGGGTCAACAGTTGAGCCATCTTGGAAAAGTCCAGTACTAACCTCTGATAATACCCCGTAAGACTGAAGAAACTACGATCTTCAGATGCATTCTTAGGTATGGCCCAAGACGATATTGCCTCTACCTTAGCCGGGTCTACAAATATGCCCTTGCTAGATACTATGTGCCCAAGACAGGAAACGTTCTATAACCAAAATTTGCACGAGAACTTGACATACAATTTGTGCTCTCTTAGGGTTTGTAACACAATCCTCAAATGTTCATAGTGTTGTTCGTCGTTCTTAGAGTGTATAAGGATGCCATTGATAAAGATCACTACAAAATGGTCAAGGTATGGGCTAAAGATATTATTGATGAGAGCCATGAATGCTGCTAGTGTGTGGGTCAAACTAAAGAGCATGATCGTAAACTCATAATGTCCATAACGTGTCCTGAAGGCTGTCTTAGGGATAACCTCCTGTGAAATGTTCAACTAATGATAGCCAGACCTCAAGTTGATTTTGGAGAACACTAATGCACCTTTTTGTTGATCAAACAAATTGTCTATCCTAAGTAAAGGGTATTTATTGTTCACGGTCGCACGGTTAAGCTCACGATATTCCACACATAGGCTAAAAGTCCCATCTTTCTTCTTCACGAAAAGAACCGGTGTGCCCCAAGGAGACACACTTGGGCGTATGTAACCCTTATCCGATAACTCTTGCAGCTGTACATTCAACTTTGTTGTCTCTTTAGGTGCCATGTGGTATGGAGTCTTAGATATAAGACTTGTGCCGTTACAAGGTCAATGGTCAAATCAACTACTCTTGGACGATATAACCCAGGAATCGCAGAAGGAAAGACATCCTCAAACTCACATACCACACGTATCTCCCCTACCTTGGGTGTACTCACCGACGTGTCTATCACATGACATAGGATCTTAGGATAATTCCTCCTCAAATATGATTTTAGCTTGATAATAGATATGATCTTAGTAAAAGTGTTTGGCACAAAACCGTTGTAGGTAGCTCTCTGCCCATTAAACCCTTGTACAAACACTTTCTTCAACCAACAATCAATGCTTGCCTTATAATTTCTCAACCAATCCATACCCAAAACGACATAAAAATTATCCAAGGGAAATTCTATTAAATCTACGGGACAGTTGATCCCCAAAACTTTTAGCGGTATATCCTTAAAACACTCGTTGGCATAAGATCCTTTAACTTGAAGGTTGCGCAAATTCGCTATGTATCTCGAGCGAACTAGACAAAAACAACTTTGATATACATGAAGATGCAATGAAAGAATGAGATGCTCCAAAATCAAACAAAACATATGCAGGGGTGGTGTTGACTTAGTACGTACCCGTCACGACTCCCGGTGTAGCCTAAACTTATTCTCTCTTAAGATCCATAAGTATCTCGGTATCTTTGGTTCCACTAGATGAAGTACTAACATATGGTCTCGAAGAGCCTCTGAAAGCGAAACCCTAACTCTGCTGGCCGCGCCCAAATGATGACTATGGTCGATTCTGCCGTCTATCTTGAGCAATACTAGCCTGACTCATGGTCGGTCTCTGAGCTTAACTTTGAGGTGTCCCCATCAATCCTTGCTCGTCTAAATACTTAAAGTAGTTGGCCTTTTGTGTCTTTTCTCCGCACAATAAAAACACTT
>NC_080050.1:14060020-14062520 GCF_026212465.1 Amaranthus tricolor | reverse complement strand
ATGTTTAGAATTAGCATCGTCATCGGTTTGGAGGTTGATTAAAAGAGGCGAGATAAAGGCACACTCAATTCCATTACACCCGGCTTTAACCGACCCCAACAAAATAAGAAGGGTGAAGTGGATTTTGAGCCTAATCCAAGAGGACACCATTCAAAGGCATCCAATATACAAAGCCATGTACGATTTCCTTCACATAGACGAGAAGTGGTTTTAATTAACCAAAAAACACAAAGAGTTTATCTAGCACACAAAGAAAAGATCCCGTATAGGGCAGCAAAGTCATCAAAATTCATACCTAAGGCCATGTTCTTAGGGGCAGGTGTAAGGCCTAGATGGAATCGATATGGCCAATGTACATTTGATGGGAAAATTAGCATATTCCCTTTCATTAATAGGGTGGCAGCACAAAGGGACTCAAAAACTCGACCAAGGGGGTTAATAGATATCAAACCAACCGAGTCAGTTACTCAAGAGGTGTATAGGAATATGCTTATACAACAACTCATTCCAGCCATACTAAGAAAGTGGCCAAGTGAAGGTCTTTCACTTATTTTTATTCAACAAGATAATGCAAGAGTTCATATCACAAATGATGATTCGATTTGGCAACAACAGAATAGGCAAGGTGGTTTAACATTCATTCTTACACAACAACCTCCAAACAGTCCGGATTGTAACATTCTTGATTTGGGTTTCTTTAGAAGCATACAATCGTTAATGCATAAAAAGATGCCCAAAAACAAGACAGAATTGATAACGGCAGTTGAAGATGCATTCGGAGAGTTACATCCAAAGACATTAACAAATGTATGGATCTCATTACAACATCATTTAAATGAGATTCTAAAGGTTAAGAGATGTAATGACTACATACAACCACACTTTGGAAAGAAGGTACAAGAAGACAATGACAGGTTAAGGATTCAAGTTAGAACACCAATACAATTGGTTAGAGAAGTTGTTGCTTTTCTTAACGCAAATAGAGAACAACAACCAACACAAGCACATACAGAGAATGAGGATGTTGCACAAACTTCATAAATAATTCATGAAGCATATGATGAAGCAATTGAAGAAACTCAAGGATGATCGAATACTCTAAGAAACAACCCCACAGTTTATTTTTGTTTGAATCATCATTAAAAATGTGACTTTAAAAGGTTAGGAGCAACAAATTATGAACCACATTCCATATCACTGATTAATGTTCATGTTTTTTCTAAGTGACTTCATTATTTTAAATTATTTCAGAAAAAATGCCCCCTAATTCATCATAGAGGTAGCGGATCCTCTCAGATTATAATTGATCATCAACAAATGAAGACACTAAACATGCTAAAAAATCTAGTGATGTGTTTAGGTTTAATAAATGCTACTCAAGTAAGGAGTTAAAGTTATTTTTTCAGAATTAAGAGGTGAATAGTCCTCAACAAAAGAACATCATACGGGATTGTAAAAATGAAAACATGAAGAAATAGTCCCAAAACATCAACATAAACGAACAAAAACATCAATAAAAACCAGAACAACAAAACCAGATGAACGCAAAATTACAGCAAACACCAATACCAGATCAACATAACCACATCAACAAAAACCAGCAACAAAATTATATCCCAAATGTCAAATGAAACTCTAAAAAACGAAAACAGAACAACCTTACTATCATCAAACACGTTTTTTAGGGTTTAATTTTGCCCTAGAAGCAATAATATCTTCAGGAGTGTCAAGGACAACCAAATCGAGTGGATCTTCTTTCACATTTGCGGGACTTGAAGGATTTGATTCAAATGGAGAATCAAACAACCATTCAACCATTGTTGGTGGTGGTTCCTTTTCAACAAAAGGAGAAGAAGGTGGAGATTCATGATAAATTGATGTAGCATCATCTTCAAGGGACTTGTGATATGCCTGAAGATCCTTTTTGGACCACTTTAAAATTTCATTTGAGTACGAATGTGAACGCCTATGAAAGGAACAAGAACAAAATTCACCATACTCACAGAGACCATCGTAAAGAAACGAAGGAATTGAAGAATCACTCTTAGATTCGTTGTTTTCCATCTCTAAAAAAATAAATATACCTTATATTTTTTAGGAATGGTAAAGCTTCAAGATGATGTTAATGGCAGATGAAGGAACAGGGGGCATGCGAGTTCCAACGTTTGTCAAAAAACACAAAATGAACCTCAAAATGTTGAGAATTAAACGATCTGTATTTTAGTTCAGTTAAATTAAACTAAAAATAACCAAGAAACGGGGAGAGAGATGTAAAGAATCTAAGAAAATGGTTTTCTAAAGAGAGAGAGAGAACCGTGTAAAATGGGAGGGAGAAGGTGAAAGAAATCAGAGGCAATAATGAGGTACACAACCCCCAAAACAAATTTAAGAAACCAACGAATATTCCGGATGAAATAAGGGGTAATAGGGTGGTTTTAAGGGATAAATATGGGAAAAGTGATTTCCAAAAATAGAAAGTATTCAATAGTGGACAAACATA
>NC_080050.1:14045020-14055020 GCF_026212465.1 Amaranthus tricolor | reverse complement strand
CAAGGACCTCTCGCTTTGATTTGTTTGGTTCATGTAGTAGACGCTAAATTATTGTGACTCAGGATGTCATTGTTGTTTGGCATTCTTGTTACCATCTTTTTGCCTTTGTTTGTCCGTTATGTTATTTTGGTTTCAGATTTCTCTAACTGCTAACGGGCAGCCCTGTTTTACTTTTTATAAATCTCTTTTCATGTGTTCTTATGAACTATGATGTAACATAATTCATTTATAAATTACGGGATGAATTAAAGAGTTAAGCTTTTCCTTGTGAACAAAAGACAATTTGGCATTAAATAAGGTTAAGTTGCTACTAAAGCTTCTATAGTTAATTTTAGGGACCATATATTTTCTGAACTGCCTTTGGCTGCGTATACATAGTATTGCACTGCTTTATATGTGGTTTATTTATAGCTATAGCCGGTTTTTTGCTTTTATTTGAGAGTGAAAATCCTTATATATGACATTCTGATTTGCAGAAACGAAGGTGGAGTAATTGTTGGAGCATTTATTCTTGTTTTGGTTCTCAAAAGGACAACAAACGCTTTGGGCATGCTGTCCTTGTTCCTGAGCCATTAACCACAGGAATCGGAACTTCCACTGCACCTCCTGAAATTGCTACTCAACCACCTAGCATTAGGATCCCTTTTGCTGCTCCTCCTTCATCTCCTGCATCTTTTCTTCCTTCAGAACCGCCATCAGCTCTACAGTCTCCTGCTGGCTCTGTGGGTCTCAACTATCGCTCCCCTAATTTGTACTCCCCTGGTGGACCTCGTTCCATTTTTGCTATTGGTCCGTATGCCCACGAGACCCAGTTAGTCACTCCTCCCGTCTTCTCTACCTACACTACTGAACCTTCTACTGCCCCTTTTACCCCACCTCCAGAGTCAGTTCATTTAACTATCCCTTCCTCTCCGGAGGTGCCTTTTGCTCGGCTTCTTGATCCCATTAACAGTAATGGCCATGTGGGTGCACGGTTCACCCCTTCCCAATATGATTTTCAATCCTACCTTATCTATCCTGGAAGTCCTGTAGGCCCCCTAATTTCACCCGGTTGTGTTGTCTCAGGTTCTGGCACATCCTCACCTTTTCCTGACCCCTACTTTCCTGATATCCGATATGGTGTTCCTCAAAAGCTGCTAACCCTTGAAGTGGGGCCCAGGCATGAATATGATTCACGACATACATCGGGTTCTGTAACTCCAGAAGCTATTCAGCCCATGTCTCAAGAGGTTGTTTTGAATCGGGAAGGTTCCGTAGTTTCGCTGCTTCCAAACTTACCGGTCGGGCATAGAAACAATGATCTTCTTTTTGATCACCGAGTCTCCTTTGAACTGACATCTGAGGATGTGGTGAGGTGTGGAAAAGAAGCCCATGGCATTGCCTAAAGCACTGCAGAATGCAGACAATAGAGATTACATCACAAATGACTTGCTTAATGACAGTGCCAGTGCGAGAAGTTCTGAGAAAGGACAGTCAAACATTGAAGAGGGGATTCGACATCAGAAGCAGCGTGCTGCCTCTCTTGGGTCGATAAAGGAATTCAATTTTGACCATGTAAATGGGCTAGATTCGGATAAACCATTTATCAGTTCAAACTGGTGGGCTAATGAGAAGGTAATGGGGAAAGAAGACGATCCCTGTAAAAACTGGTCGTTTTTCCCGGTGATGCAGCCTGGTGTCAGCTAGCAAATGTAAGTATGTTAGATGGTCCAGGCACAGTTTTTGATGTTCTCACTTCTCTCATACACAGATAACATGTATGAATGCAATAAATTGTTGGTCCCCAACTGAAAAGTTTTCCGCTTTGATGTGTTGGGATGGCTTTTTTGGTTTGATGCTGACCCGATATCTGAGGAGGAGCCATAATAAGTTGGCCCGTTCTGAAGTAGGTGAAAATCTTAGTCTATAGAGATGTTAACGTTTCGTTAGAAATAGGTATATGACCATAAGGGTATATGTTTCTGTAGTATTCCTATTGACTAATTGTATCTCAGAAGAAACACTAACCCTTAGTTCATACACTAATCCTAGTCATTTAGGCCGCTTTTGTCCTTATGCATTTTGTAATGTATAAATACTCCTGTATAAAGTAGTATAACTACCAACTCAGCAATACTAGACTATTGCTATTTGCTAATGCAGGTTTCTCAAAACCTTCTTCGTTACCTACTTCTGTTTCTCTGTTGTTCTTGATCCTAGTCATCTGTATAATGTAATAGAGAGCTCTCTTGTGACCTGTCAATCAATTGACTTGGAATCGTGAATATTCCTTTCTTCTAAAACTCTATGTGCTTAATGATGGTATTGGAAATTTAAGTTATATCTATTCCATAGTTATTCATTACAATCTAAAATTACCTTTCCAAATGGCAATGGATATGAATGGGATAATGGATTACGTGAAGCAAAAGAATGATTATAATAGGATAAGTATGATCATATACCTGGGTAAGTTGTTTTATGTGGTTAAATTATGATCATTGGATTGCACTAAGAATTACAAGTAATTGTACTCTACCTAGATTAAGCTTTAGGAGTTCTGAAAAGGCACTTAAATATGACGATAGGATTGCTCTAACATTAGATAATTATAGAAGGTGAGGTTGAATAGAGTATAACAGATTTTTGTTGGTTAAGCTTTAGGAGTCCTAACAAAGCACTTAATACTAGTTTTGAATTTTTTTTGAGGTTTTTATGTCTTTAAGAAACTAAGTAATTAATTAAGTAGATTGGAAAATAAAAATATATTATATAAGAAGTTCAAATCTCTAAATGAGCTACGTCTCCTCCTTTGGATTCCTCTCTAACCTTTATAAATTTTAATGCGTTATTTCTTGTATTACTCTTTAGCTTTCTTATAGGTTATACTCTAGCTAAAAGAAATTTTCTTATCCTCTACGCTAAGTACCCTTGCAACACCTTCGCTACTACCAACAATGTACTCGCGAAGTAACTAAAAAGAAAATTTATTCACGCACTAAAACACTTGGACACTTAAACCTCTACACTTTTTTACCGAGTATAAACGATAAAATATTTATTAACTACACTATCAAACTCAACGCTTTATAAGATTAGTATTTCGCCTTAAAAAAACCTTAAATAGATAAAACTTGTTTGAGGATACAAGAAACGAAAAATAAAAATATTTGTTAATTTCTTATTTGAGTATTAAGCTTTTTAGAACGTTACTATGGCAGGTTATGTCTTGTTCTCTGAAGATCAATTCTATATTTATACTTTACTCTTTAATTGAATTTGAACTTTAACATTCAAATCTCCAACAACTATATTCCAAGGCTTAAGGTAATAACCCCACTCACCTATATACTAAGTAGAGTTATTACGGGTTCACATACCCAAAAAGATCACTAGATTTAACAACACCTATAAAATCGATTCACAATCTCCAGTTAATCGATCATGACAATTTTATACAAAACAACAACTATAGCAAACCTCAATTCATATACATGAAAGCATAAAAGTCCACAATTCTACATACCCATATTAACAACTAGTCTACTACAAAGGTATCTCAAAGTTAAATAATAAAAGTCTCCTCCTCATGCTCTCATCACCTTCAGATCCCACCTTTCTGATCGGTACCCAAGCTACGAGCAATCTAAAAGAAGGTAAATAAGAAAGAGTCAGATTAACTGAATGAGGAGAAGAAATCCAAAACAAAATGAAATACAATAAATTAAATCGAAGGTTTAAAAGCAACATCAATCCTAAATCTTTGTGCGCACAAGGAGTTTAATTGAGACGAACACCATAGCTCTAAGGGTACGTCTTTCTTGGGTGAAGTTAGTCAATATTTAAATGACAATTCGCTTCAAAAAAGGGAATATGAGGCGATGTCCGACCACTCCATCAATGACCAGCTCGTAAGCCCGATCCATTAGTCCATATAACAATATATCATATGAGCGTAGGGATGGCAATGGGTCGGATCTGGACCGGGTCCACGTGGATTTTCAGGACCCGGATCCACAGGCATAGATTTTCAGGACCCATATCCGGATCCGTGGATACTGCGGATCCATTACTGAATCCGAATCCAAAACGGGTCTAGCTTATTTTTTGCATTATGGGTAATTTTGGATCGTATTGAAATTGCGATAAAAATATATTCATTGACTAATGATAATAATATATATAATTTCACGATCGAACATGCAAACTAACATTATACAACTTAAAATTTTCTTGAAAATACTCAAGTAGCAAACTAAAGTTGTTTCTTACATTAATCAAGCTTTCTTACAAACATAGCCTACACAACCATTCATTCAAAATAACATAATGTAATTAAGAAAGGTTGATCATTCATGTTCCTAGTCACGATTTGAGTAGAAAATACCACAAAACCAGCCAACTTATTTTATGTACACAAAAAACAAAGGTGTTGAGCGAGCGTAATTCTAAACAAAGGCAACTCTGACTTTCTGATCTGATATGTTTCTTCATGATTTTCACCATCAAATCTACTAACATTTTTCATCCTAAAGATTTCAAAATTGGAGTCTTTTAGCTATGGATGGCAATTCAGTCTGACTTCGCCCCTAATCTGACCCGATCCAAGGATTTTAATCCGATTCAAGTCCGAGGGAGAAAATAGCCAACTCCGATTATATAATCCGAGTCCGATTTAGAGTCGTACTGGAGTTGGATCTCATAAAAACTCCGATAATCCGACCGACTTCAACTTCGATTCAACTTTGACTCCGACTCGACCCAACTCCGACTCGGCCTGACTTGATCCGACATCCAACTCAAATTTTAATTTAAGGCATTTTTATATTTTGAAAAAATTGAACTTTATATGAAAATAAGTTTATTCAAACCAAATTTGCAAACTTGACATCTAACTATCTGAGTGACTAATTACATTGTAAGTGAGATTGAATATTGTAAATTTAATCAAGTTGAATGAATGAAACTTATCTAAACAATCGATTAGTTTATTATAGACTTATAGTCTTACATAGTTTTGAAGTTATTTAAGTATAATGAAACCTAAAACCAACCAAAATAAACTATTAGAAATATAGTATTAGTCTATATATTAATTAATATTAACCAATTAGATACTTAATCGATCGTTTATTAAAGATTTAATTGGAACTTGTCTAATATACACTTGAAGCTATGTCGTTAAATTGTAAGTGAGATTAAATATTGTAAGTTTGACCAAGTTGAATGAACGAAACTAATCAAAACAATCGATTAGACTATTATAGACTTACAGTCTTACATAGTTTTTAAGTTATTTAAGTATAATGAAACCTAAAACTAACTAAGTTAAACTATTAGTCTATATGATAATCAGTTAGATACTTAATTGATAGTATATTAAAGATTTAATTGTAACTTGTCAATTATTGTGAATTAAACGAAATTCCACCACTAATAACGAATTAAAATTTTATTTAATTATGTTTATATATAAGTTATTTAATAACCTCATAATTCTAAATAATTCTTATTCAATTTTATTGCTGATTAGTTTTTTTAAGAAAATATTCATTAAAATTGTATTTACAATTAAGAAATTATATAATTATATTATTTATTAATCTTGTTATTTCTAATTTGTAGACACTAAAGCAAATTCCCTTCAATATGCACCAATTTTCGAAGACGAGGATGCATAAACTATAGAATAAGAATGATAATGGGTATGTTTAGTTTTGATTTACTTAAAATTAAGTTTTTGCTTACTACATTATTTATGCTTATATTACTTTTTTTAAATAAACTTGTGTTAGAGAACTAATGATAGGATTTAATGATGTTGTAATATTGAGCATGAAGAATTGAAGACTTCATCATTTATGTAATTTTTATGTTTGTTGATGTACTTTTAGGGAACTAAGGACTATTTTGTTTATTGTAATTGTAGGACTAGTTTTTCTTATTAAGTTGAATTTGAAAGACATATTTTCTTTGTTAGGTTGTATTTAAAGACTAAACTCAATTTTTTCGTGCTTTAAAATCATTAATGTATGATCGATAAGAATAAATCTTGATAATAATCCAAACTCCATCAGAGGTCCAAGAGTCCGAGTCAGCACAAAGTTGGAGTATGCATAATCCAACTCCGAGTGGAGGTGGACTGAAAAAAATAGTCCAAGATTTATCCGGAGCAAAGTCGGAGGGTGGATAATCCGAGCCGAGTCCGACCCATTGTCATTCCAGCTATGACTTTAATATTCTACATGCACATGTGCCGTTCAAAACACTTATTCT
Source organism: Amaranthus tricolor (assembly GCF_026212465.1). Lineage (NCBI taxonomy): Eukaryota > Viridiplantae > Streptophyta > Magnoliopsida > Caryophyllales > Amaranthaceae > Amaranthus > Amaranthus tricolor. The sequence goes on along the minus strand of NC_080050.1, from coordinate 14,048,765 downwards.
ACTTCATTTAAAAGATTTGCTTTAGATGACAATCGACATAGACTTCCAATTCTTGTGGACGGGTCATGAAAGGGTGCAGCTGTACAGGTCTTGGTTTCCTCTCTTGTGCAGTTAGTTGGTTGATTTATTGGTCTTTGGAGATACTGTGGGGTGCGACACTACAGAGAGGATGAGGAATTGGGTAATTTTGGGATATTAAGGTTTGGGAAGGAAATCAGATTGGGAAGGAAGAGTTTTAAGTGGGCAGGCAGCAACTAGGTTTTGGGTATACATTGCATAACCTAGTAATATTTAGGCTTTATAAAAAGAAAACGGGGTCTTCAGATCCACGAGTCCGAGTTGGAGCATTTTTTAGAGATCCAGACCCGGATCCGGACCCGTGATATACAAACGAATTCAGATCCAACTCGAATCCAATGGGTCCAATTTTTTAGGACCTAGACTTGCAAAAATGAATAGGGATCCACAAATTCGGGCTGGGTCTAATATCCATTTCCATCCCTAATCATAAGTTATAACCTGTAACACCCCTAAATTTCCAATCCCTTTTTCGAAGCCAAAAACCGTGAAGGACGGGAGGAAATTCGGGTGTTACATAAAAGAAAAGGAAAAGAATTCGGATAAAATGTTAAATATTAACTTTAAAAAGACATCTGCCCTAAAACTATGCGCCTTTGTGGAAAAACAAAAGTTATTTAGAATCTAATATAGTAAAGGCATCAACGGCCTATCAAAACTATACCACGGCGGAATGATTCGTCGCCGGCTTCTCAATCAACATGCCAAGCATGGATCGTGGTTCCAGTGTCAACGCTTGTGTTTTAAAATGATTTAACTCCTTAAAACCATACAAAGTTATAAACTACGCAGCGGAAATACAAATATACAAGGGAGGACACGAGGTCTCATAACAAAACATATACAATCAAAGTTTACAAAAGATAAACAAGAGCTACAAAATCGAAAGATAACGGTATGATACAGGTTATGCTTCACCCTAATCACTCTCCCCCAATGCAAGGCAATGCAAAATAAACTCCAATACCTGCTATGCCTGTCTATGATCGTCCTGCTGCTCGACATTAGACCAAAGGCCAATGTGTCATAGCAGGACAATCATAGAAAGTCATCAACAATCAACATAAACACAAACATGTACACGTCAGTAACTAGCATCAAATATAATAAGGCCAACTACTAGATAACATTATATTATACAACAACATAAGATGATTTCATAAGACACATGCACAGATAGTAACCGTTTATTGTCCACCTATACTTCTTAATCTCATTACGTCTTTTCCAACCCGAACCATGTGTTCTTGGGTAGAATGCAGGTCTTCACACTCCTCTTCTCAAAATATAAACTCTTGTAAAACACGCATTGTATCACTCAACCAAGGCATTAACAGACTATTTAACACATGACCCTATAGAGCTTGTCTATCTTAGAGTAAGTGTGATCATAATCTATCTTTGAGACTGGTAACTCCCTCGAGGTAACTTAACTTAGGCGCACTTCTCACTAGCATAAATACTCTATCATCGAATAAACTATCTATCAATGAGTAAACGTTCTATCAATGTGTAAGCTTTCTATGAATGAATAACTTTCTATCAATAAGTAACATTCTATCAGTGGATCTTCTCTCCACTTCATGGCATAGTGACACGGCCAAGGGCGTTATCGGCCATCCGGCGCCCATGGCAAAGTATGAGCTCATACCCCCTCCAGCTGACCCTCTCGGGTCCTACCTTCGGGAAAATCTAACACACTGGGGTACTAAACCAGTGAAGAGGCCACCGTATTGGGGTTTGCAAGGCCCGCATGGTAACACCTCGGTCAAGGGGCGGTATCGGCCATCCGGCGCCCAATGACAAAAGTATGCTCATACCCCCCATACGGTGATCCCGTCGGATCTCACCTAGGGGACTATTAAATCAACCGGACATAATCCAGTTGACTCACGCCGGTTAATCATAATCTAATACTTTATCAAATGGGAATAACTCCCGTTTTCGACTATTAATGAGCGCTCTGGGATAGCCATATGCCAAAACCCACTGAGCCACTCAACAAAATATGAAATTCACCTATAAAGGAGTCATTCTAACTCCAAGTAAGGCATAATCCAATTCTTGAATAAATAAGGGGGGTGGTCCCCGCCTTCTACTAACACTCTCAATCTCTATAACTATTCAAAGTGCAAGGATTTCATAGTCGATAGCTCTTCGTATAAAGTGTATTCACTAGTACCTCATAGTTCCGATACAATGCATATTATCACAATAAACAATAATGTCTTAAAGAAAATTGTATGTAAGGGTTCGTTACTGCGTGTACTTACCTGTAAGCGTCACTGCACGACAAAAATTCACAATAATCACCCAACTAAGGTTCTACCTTCCTCTTATGAACTGGGAACCTATACAAGTTTGGAGTAGAACTAATAAACCTCTTTGTCTCCACTTAAGAGCATCTAAATGCTAGAACAAGCTATCATTCACCCATTCAAGGTAACTTCCATTTATTCTAATGCATACTAAACCAATTCACATTACTCAATTTATACTTGTTCATATGTTATGACATTAACACGGCAATCACATAAGCTTTCGCATCCACAAAACCAACAATCAAGTAAGCTTTCACAACAATAAAGTGCACTTTATGACGATTTCTTTAAACCAATGAGACTCAAGGTATAAGGCCACATCACTATGAAATGCCCTAGGCTAGTAACACTTGTATAACAACATCAATACTAGCAACTTATAATGATATTGATGTTAGTAATAGCCTCAAGTTGTGATATAGTTTACTAAAATGTACAAGATCTCTCATAATGACAAAGGGGCATGAAATGAAGCACTTCCCCAAATAATTTGAAACAATAATGGCAACAATGGTTTCCTCCTACTTCAACAATGATAGTATTTAACTTTAATAACCACGACCATACCACATTCAACTAACAATAATACTCAATAATATAACATCCACCATCATCTTTATAATACAAGTGACAATTAACACCACTTTTTGTGACTGATACTCTCAATTATAACACCTATTATCACCTATTCACAATATAATTACATATTCAAAGCTTATACAATTCTATTTAATTTACTAAACATTTTCAACCCAAAAGTAGTACCATCATCATCTTTATCATTCATACTTCTAACCCTAATTAATAATTATACTCAAATCATCAATCAATATCTTACCCATAATAAGATTTAATGAAAATAACACCAAATCAACATCAAACTCATAAAGTTAATAAAATTTCAATTAGAAACTAAAAAAAAAAAGATTAATTAGAGAAAAGAAAAATTGCTTACAATGGAGGAACTAGAAAAGGGTAAGATTGTAGGTGGTTGTTGTGATGGTGGAGGACCAAGGAGGGGAGTTGGCGGCACTAGGGGAAGCCGGCTGCTGTGAGAGCGGCACGCAGCCCTGCTTGCTGCTAGGAACAGGCCACGTAGCCCACTGCTGCTCGTGGTTGTTCGTGGGGGTGAGGGGGCTGTTGTCTACCGGTGCTGCTGGTGGGGGTGTGTCACGGCTGCTGCTGCCCTTGGTGGTGCCGCCTGCTGATTGTGAGAGGGATGTGATGTAAGGAGAGCAAGGGAGGTGTGAGAGGAGAGGCCACTTGTAACAGGCATGGAATGCTCTGTTTGGCCCTCTTTGGTTGGTTGTGCCACACCATATGCAACCTCACTTAAGTCGCCATCA
>NC_080050.1:14022520-14037520 GCF_026212465.1 Amaranthus tricolor | reverse complement strand
GCCAACATCTCTTTCTCAGTGGTGGTATAGTTTCTTTGTGCCCGATCTAATGTCTTGCTGATGTAGCATATCACATGATGTCTTCTTTTTTTCTTCTACCCAAGCATTGCACCTACAAAAACATCACTAGCATCGCACATCAGTTCCAAAAGGTAAGCTCCTGACACAGGAGCTTGCACAATAGGAGTAGAGATCAAGGCTTGCTTCAATTGGTTGAAGGCATTGAGTCAACGCTCATAAAAAGTGAAATTCAACCTCTTTTTGGAGCAATTAGTTCAAAGGTTTGGCTAGGGTTGAAAATCCTTTGATGAGTCGCCTATAGAATCCGCCATGCCCGAGAAAAGACCTAACCCCTGTGATTGTGGTAGGTACGGGGAGGTTTCTTATAACATGAATCTTGGCGGGATCAACTTTGATACCACGAGAAGACACTTTATGACCAAGAACGATTCCCTCTTACACCATGAAGTGGCACTTCTCCCAATTCAAGATGAGGTTCGCCTCTTGACACCTTCCCAAAACTTTTTCAAGATGAACTAAACAAGTGTCAAAAGACTAGCCTCCTACAGAAAAATCAGCCATAAAGACCTCTATGAAGTCTTCCTACATATCAGAAAAAATAGAAGACATGCACTTTTGGAAAGTAGATGGTGCATTACACAGTGAAAAGGGCATTCTTCTCTAAGCAAAGGTCCCAAAAAGGCAAGTAAATGTTGTCTTTTGTTGGTCATCGGGGTGAATGGGTATTTGAAAGAAACCCGAATAACCATCCAAAAAACAAAAGTACTTGTGCCTTGCTAGCCTTTAAAGCATCTCATCGATGAACGACAAAGGGAATGATCCTTCCTCGTAGCCTTGTTGAGCCTACGATAATCAATTCTAACTCTCCACCCCGTGATGGTCCCAGTGGGGCATCATTTCACCCTTGTCATTCTCAATGATGGTCATCCCTCACTTCTTGGGAACCACATGAACGAGGCTAACCCATCTACTATCAAAAATAGAGTAGATGATGCCAGCCTTGAGGAGTTTAAGAATTTCCTCTTTAATTACCTCTTTCATGTTGGGGTTCAACCTCCTTTGGGGTTCAATAGAGGAGAAATGCTCATCATCTAAAGGGATCCTATGCATAACAAGTTTAGGACTAATCCCTTTGATGTCATCCAGCGAGTACCCAATGACACTTTGATATTTGTTTAGTAAAGCAAGCAATTTTTCCAAAGAAGTGTCATCAAGCTCAAAACTCACAATGACGGGCTTGTTTCCATTTGCATCTAAATATGCATATTTAAGACTAGGGGGTAGGGGTTTCAAACTTACCTTGCGGGGAGGCATAGAACTCTTGTCCTCATCATCATTACCCTTCGTATCCATAAAAATTTGCTCAAACTCTGTCTCTTCGCTTGCGTACCCTTCGGTCTCACTCTCATCATCCTCCTCTCGCACATACTCCTCACAAATTCCTTCTTCAAAAAGTGAAAATTCTTCCTCTCTTGAGTAGCCAATACCAACTTCCCTTTGAAACTCTTCAAAGTCCCTATCAATGCTATCAATTCGGTTTACTTGCTCCACCATGGGTTTCCTCATGATTGGGGAGATTTTGAAAACTACCTTCCTTTGAGCAACCTCCACTATTATGGTATCATCATGACAATTTATCACGGCTCTAAGAGTTTTTAAAATGGCCCTTCTTAGAATGAGTGGAGTGTAGGGGTCTTTTTCCATATCCATGACCAAAAAATCGCAAGGAACCACAAGATCTCCCACTTGAATAGGCACATCATCAAGTTCTCCACATGGAACCTTTATGCTCCCATCCGCCAATTGGATCGTCTTCCTTGAGGATCTTAGGCTAAAGGGTAGCCTCTTGGCGATGGATAGTGGCATCAAGCTGATGGAGGCTCTTAGATCGACAAGTGCTCCTTTGGGCTCCAAACTTCCCAATTTCACCGATAGATTGTAAGGACCAGGATCTCTATCTTTTGTAGGCAACTTCCCTTGTAGAATAGAGCTAACTTGATGGGGAAGGTTTATCACCTATTCTTCAAGCATCTTCTTGTTGGAGAGCAAATCCTTCAAGAATTTGGTGTATTTAGGCATTTATGCCATTGCATCTAAAAATGGAATCTTCATCTCCATCATCTGCAAGTGCCCTAGGTTCTTCTTGAATTTCTCATCCAGTTGCTTCTCCACCTTCCTATAAGAGAAAGGGAGTGGAGGAGCGTATAAACGTTCAAGCCTTTTTGTTTCTTCGATCCTTGCTTTTCTTTCCTCTCCAAGTTCCCTTGATCTCTGACTTTCATCCTTCTCTTTCTCAGCATTGCTTTCTTCAAACTCTTCTCTCATGTCTTCTTCTTTCAACTCTTCTTATTGTTCCCTCTCATCTCCAATTACTTTCCCACTATTTTCCACCATCACCGACGACCCTTCGTACTAAGTTCCCGATCTTAGATGGATGGCGTTGGTGATATCGATGTGTTGGTTTGGATTAGGGTTTTGAGGTGGAGGTTTAGGTTGGGTGGATGGGTTAGGTTGAGGGTGAGGTGGAAATAGCAATAGTGGAGAAGGTGTTGCCATTTAAGCAAGTTGAGACTCAAAAAACTTTTGTTGTGCCTGGAGTTGTTGCATCTGTTGAATGAGTGTTTGGTTGATCTGAGCAAGATTTTGATTTTTGCTGAACAAGAGAGGTCACTTCAGTTGCTAAGTAATCATTGCTTGCTGCTTGACCTTGATGTGATTGAGGGTTCTCGAACGGAGGTTGTGTAGATGGAAAAGGAAGATTTGCATTGCCTCTAGGCCCTTGATGAAGTCCCGGGGGTCTAATCGAGCTATGTCTCGGTCCGCTTCCATTTGTTTGGTTCTCGTAGAAACTTTGGTTGTTATACCCACCTTAGCTATTTCGGTTGTACCCCGGATTGTAATTTCCTTGGTTTGGGTTTCAATTGATGGGAGATCTATAAGATTGGCTGTTGAACGATGGTTGCACATATCATGCCCCTTGTCCTTTGCCACCATAGTTAACCACCGAAACATACTCTGGATTATACCCATATCCATCGTAGTTCATCACCGGAGCCTCTTAGTTGTAGGCCCCATATTGCACTACTGCTACATGTTCAGAATTTGAACCCCCGTAATAGGATGTATCATGATTAGTGCTCCCGCATATTCTACATGAGAAGGAATTAGCTTTATTTGCAGTAGATACATTGGAACTACCTTGAGCCAACTTGAGCTTAGAAAATTTCTTATCCAAGATCGCTTTAATTTTAGCCCCAATTGAGTCCAAGTTACTTGTGTCGATCATTCCCCTGGGTATCCCACTACTCCTTGCTCCTTCCCAAGAGCTATTTTAGCTACCTCTTCGGTTTTCTCCTTGGAACTTTTGAGAGTTGCCCACCAACCGCCGAGTCTAGCAGTGCTTTTGCAGAGTGATAGAGCCCATCGTAGAAGAAGGTGCTCAAGTGATTCTCCCATACTCATGATGGGGGCAAGCTCGAGTCATTCTCTTAAATCTACTCCACACAACACTAAGATTCTCATCGTCTTCTTGAGTAAATGACGCGATTTTCTTGCGCCAATCTTGTGTACGAACCGCAGGATAGAACCTTTCTAGAAACGCCGTCTTCAACTAAGTCCAAGTAGTGATGGAGTTGGGCTCTAGGAACTTATACCAATCCTTGGCATCACCGGCTAAACTGACGTGGAAGAGGTGCATCCGCACATAATCAGGACTGTTGGGGCATGGAGTTATGAGCACACATATATCAGAAAATGTCTAAGTGTTGGAGAAGGCATTCGTTTTTCAACCCACAAAATAGAGTCTCCTTCACCATGCGAGTAAACTGAGGGTGAATCTAGAATGGAGCTGGGGCAATTGGTAGTACTACGCCCCCTTGAAACTCTTGGGACCCAGGTGTCCCAAGCTGAATAAACAAAGGTTGATTTTCGGCCACTGGTGGTGTAGGAGGATCAGGTATGGGTGGTTGTGATCGGACGAGAGTTGGAGATCGTCTTGTAACCCTTTGAGTTTTGGGATAGTAAGGAACTGGTTGTTATTGCAAACAATACTAGAAACCAAGCGCAAGCACTGACAAACAAGATTATTAAACAATAAACAAAAAGGAAATAAAAATAAACTAAGACTAAGGTAAAGTTAAACTCTAGGTCTTAACATAGGGGTCGTATACTAAAAGTTCGAATATGCAAACAAAATTCATAACACCCTAAATACTACACATGTATAGTGAAATTAGGGGTCGAACCGCAAGGAGAAGGTAAAGTTAAACTCTAGGTCGTAACATAGGGGTTTTTAAGGGTTTGGTGAAAAAGGACTAAACTAAGACTAAGGTGATCAACAAAGGTTAGAATAAATGTAAATCAAAGGGAAGTGGAGGAAATGGATTGTTAGCATATCAACATGAAAGTCTTTACGCGTTTAAGGAAAGGATTGTTGTTTTGTGCAACAAGGCTTTTATGACGCATAAAGTATTAACAAAGGAACTAGAATACCTAGATGCTTTAACTAATTATTCACCTAACCCTATAATTGAAGTAGAAGAGCCCAATGGAATCGACACTATTTATAGGCATCCAAAACCCTTTGTACCTCAAACTGATCAGATTAATATAGTACAACTTGAGTCTAATAATGGAGAATTTGAAACACCTTTGAGAGAGGAGGAAGAAGAGAGGGCACCGACACCAGTTGTTTATGAGACTGGACCCAAGAGAGGGATAGAGGGGACGACTGATCAGCCGGAAGGAGGACAAGAGGGGGAGACGGTTAGTGGTATAGGATTTGAGAATGCTATGGAAGAACAAGAACCTGAGTTAGTTCTAGCCTTATCTACAAGACTTCATGATGACTACTATAATAGATTTGTCATTAGTGAACCTCCTGCACCAGAGTTGATTGTCCTATTTGATTCAGAGGAGGAAGAATATGAACCCATGGACACTATGGAGGAGGAGGATCTAGAGGAGGATCCTAAAGAAGATTCAGAAGAAGACCCTGAAGAATACACGAACAACAGTTTGGAAGAAGATTAATAATTTATTAGTTTGAACCTATATTTACTTTTATGCCTTTTTCTTTTTTCTTGTTAGACAATTTTAAAGATTTGGTTTGTGTTAAGGTTTTGTGTTATTAGAAGAATAAGACCTCTAGGTGTTTTCTTGTATTCTTCTTTTGGATAACAATTTTTTTTATATGACACGAAGTTTTGGATTTTAGTATGAAGTTATAAGTTATTCGAGTATCTGATATTCTCTTTGTGCTTTATGTCATGCTTGTTGTGATTGTTTTAAAAATCTTGTTGAAATGTGATTGTATTGATGAATTGATGAAATATTTGTCTATATGTAAGTGCTATAAGAGACGAATAAATAATTAAGAATTAAGAAGTGAAAATCAATATAATCACAAAACTTTATTAACCAATCCAAACTATACTCAGTACATATCCGTTTTAATTGCAGTCAAGTATGCCTCCAGTTTCAAGAAACTATCTGGGAAGGGGAAAAGCAAATAGAACCCTAAGAAATCTTGTAACTGCCATGTTAAACATTAAGGTGCCTAGATCCAAGACCTCTGCTGAAAGGGCCTTTATCATGAGAAAGAGAATAAGACACAGTAAACCATCATATTTTAGTGGTTAGGGGGAACTGACTTCTCTAGAGGGTTGGCTGAGGGAGTTTGATAAGTTGTTCGATGTGGTGCAATGTCCAGATGAACTGAAGGTGAATTAAGCAGCATTTTATCTATTTGAGGATGCTGATTATTGGTGGGCGCATAGTCGCGAGGGGCTAGTAGATAGGAATAATGGAAACTTTGGCCGGGAGGATTTTAAAAGAGCTCTACGTGAAAAATTCTATCCACCGTACGTAAGGAAAGATAAATCAAATAAATTTTTCCGTTTTGAGATGGAAAACTTAACGGTAGATGAATACTACCAAAAGTTTACGGAGTACATGAGGTTTTGATCTGAAGATGTACCAACTGAGGATAAAAAGATGCAACGTTTCGAACTGGGTCTAATTTTTGAGATGCAAAAACATGTCGAAAGTGTTAGGTATGAGACCTTGGAGTGGTTGTATAAGAGGGCAACTCAAATTGGGAATATCCTTCGAAAGGAGAAAGAAAGAATAGGAGGGGATACGAGGAAGGAGATATCTAGTGAATCCTTACAACTTCCTAATAATGCAAATTTTAAGAAGCCTAGGATCTATGACGAATCCCGAAACTCTTCAATTAGAAACTCAGAGGAACAATGGAAAGAACAGAAGGGTCTAAAGCCCCTGTATGATCGAGATGGGAAATAAAGGATATACATATGTAAGAGGTGCAAGAGGAATCATCTCGGTAAAGATTGTGAGGGAAACTTGGTTGAGTGTAACTTCTGTCATAAGAAGGGACATAAAGAATATGAATGCTACCTCAAGAAGGGCCCAACTAATGCTCAAAATGAGGGCTATAATAGATTTTTCCAGAGTCGTATAGGAGATGGAAGAGCTGAAAATAGGAACAATGGGAACTCAGGATATCAAGGTAATGGGGGTCATAGGTTTCAAAGGACCTACGATAATAAAAATTAATAAGGAAATGACAAGAATGACGTTATAGATAGTCAACGTTCTGGTAGTGGTACGTGTTGGAATCTCGGGACTCAAGCAACAGGCAGGGTTTCTACTGTTAACGCAAAGGAACTAGCACAGACTCCTGATGTGGTGACAGGTACGTTTAAAATAAATTCAGTACCTATTAAGGTGTTGTTTGACACTGGAGCCACCTGTTCTTTTGTTTTTAAAAGTTAAGTTGAACAATTAAATCTAAAGAACCTTGAAAGGGTTTCATATGTTGTAATTGTGCCATCTGGTGAGTCATATACATGCAATACTTTATATAGAAATGTTAATGTGAGAATTAGGAAGGTTGTTTTTACGAGCGATATATATGTCTAGGATATGGAAGGGTTAGAAGTAATCTTAGTAATGCACTGGTTGGGGAAGTATAAATCTACAATCGAGTATCGCAAACAGAGGGTTGTGTTAAGCGGACCAAATGGTGAGAACGTGAGTTATAAAAGGAATCCTAAGAGTCCTACGTCGAATATAGTGTCAGCTTTGAAACTTGGTACAGAAAGGATAAGAGTTATTTATGTGTAACATAAATGAAATAGATAAAAAAATATAAAGGCGGAGCATATACCGGTGGTGGGAGTGTTTACGGATGTTTTTTCTGATGAGTTGTCAGGAATGCCTCCCTCGCGTAGCATAGACTTCACCATTGACTTAACACCAGGTATGGGACCAATTTCAAAAGCTCTCTATCACATGGAACCTAAGGAGATGGAAGAGTTGAAGGCTCAGTTGAAGGAGATTTCGGAAAAAGGGTATATCAGGCCTAGCATATCACCATGGGAAGCACTTGTGCTTTTCGTGTAACACCCTCAGAATAGGTCGGACTTTCGACAACACCTTTAATGAAAAACATGAGCCAAAACCTACTCATGGGAGTGTTACCGCCACATATATTTCTAATAAAATAAATGTAACGCTTAACGACTAAGAAATAACTTAATAACTTTAAATCCAACAAAGGGTCTTACAACATAAGAGAAGACTGAAACGCAATCTATGTCCATATAAAATTTAAACGACTTAAGGTAAAATTTAAACTGAAATACGACTCTAACAAAAGCTATATTTCTAAGTGATCCTCACTCCACGATTTCCACGCAATCAATAACCTGCAACATAAGAATGCAAAAAAAAAAACAAAGGAAAAACTCCCAAAATCAGAAAATTGAGTAATTCCAACTTCATCCTGTAAAACGATTAAGTTTGAAAAGCATTTAAGAAAATAAAAAAATAATCAAATTGAAAATAATTTTAGAAAAAAATAATATATAGCTGAGTTTAAAAGAAAGCAATTTGAGAAAACAATATATATAATATCACATAAACCAATTTATTAATTTGATATTTAATAATGACAAACACATAATCAAATTTTTAAATTTTGAGGGAACGAGAACGCCAGTAGGCCGAGGCTTTACCCCTATACCTACTTCATTAAGAGGTCATCACCCCAAATAATTCAAGGCCAGCAGAGTAATCTCAGGGAACCCTAGTGTGCACACCCCTTCTACTTGGATCACAACAAATAGAAGGAAGACCAAACATCGTATCAAGTATCAGAAAAAATAATACCTGTCGGCAGCTATACTAACCAAACAGGACAACCTGTTCATCACCCTTATACTTGGATCACAACAAATATAAGAGCTTCATTTCTCTCGTGTTACACTTTACGTGATTTAATATATTTTAATAATTAGTCGCGAGGACACAAATATATAATCAAACATACATTATACATTTTATTTTATGATCATAGGTTTTCCCAAGAAAAATATATCTCAAGAATATTCAATTGCAATATTAATATCATAATATTATTCTCCCAAATTCAATCGCATTTAAAATCATTATTAAAATAATAATACAACTCTCATCAAAATAATATTATAAATATTTCTCTTTCAACTAAATCTTATCAAATTTCGTTATCAAAATAATAATATAAATTTTATCAAAATAGTAATTATAAATTCAAGTTTGATAAAAATAATAGTAAATATAATTTGAGAATATATAAAACATAACATCATATAAAATAATGTCATATAAAATCATGCATCCTATTAAACACATTAATTATCACTTAGCACATAATACTAACGAGATAGTCCTAATTAGATGGACATTGAAAATTACCTTGTCACGCGATCCTAGACAACGTACACTCCGTCTACGAATCCGCTGTCTTTAATATCAAAATCTTGCGTTTTCTTGACTGAATTTTAAGCAAATGGGAGATGGAGGAAGTAGTTTGTAGGAGAAAAAGGAAGTGTGAGTGATAATGTGAATGAATTAAGGGTAATTGGTTTAATTTATAATAGGTAAGTGAGGTTAATTATAAGATTTAGAGGGAGAAATTGGAAGTTATTTCTTAATGGGGAGTTTTTTTATTATTATTTTTAAATTTTCTGAAATTTATTTATTTATTTATTTATTATTATTATTATTTTTTAAAAAAAACCGGATGTTACATACACTCCCCCTTAAAACAAAAGTTCGTCCTCGAACTTAAAGTCAACTACTGAAGTTTTAAAAGAAAATTGGACGGTTTGGTAGACTCGCATCACCCCCCTATTTTAAAAAGTTTCGTCCTTGAAACTCAACGTACCTGTTCGAAAAGTTCGGGGTATCGCTTTTTCATGTCAACTTCGGTTTCCCATGTGGATTCTTCGGTTTGTTGGTTCGTCCATAATATCTTGACCAACTTAATTTCCTTGTTCCGGGTACATCTTGTTTTGGTATCAAGGATTTTTATTGGTTTTTCTTCAAAGGTAAGGGTTTCATCAAGTTCAATGGTATCAAGGATTTTTTTTAAATTTTTGAAATTTATTTATTTATTATTATTATTATTATTTTTTAAAAAAACGGATGTTACATTTCGTGAAAAAGAAAGATGGCAGTCTAAGGTTGTGTCTTGATTATCGAGAGCTGAATAAGGTCACAATTAAAAATAAGTACCGACTTCCGAGAATAGATGATCTATTCGATCAGTTAAAAGGGGCAGGTGTCTTTTCTAAGATAGATTTGCATTCTGGGTACCATCAGTTGAGGATTCATGAAGCGGATATGCCAAAAACAGCTTTTCGTACATGGTATGGGCATTTTGAATATAATCTGATGCTTTTTGGGTTAACTAATGCACCAGCCGCATTTATGGGACTTATGAATCAAGTATTCAGAGCTTATTTAGATAAGTTTGTAGTGGTTTTCATAGATGATATTTTGGTGTATTCTAAGGATAGGGGTGAGCATGAAGAACATTTGCGTATAGTAATGTAAGTTTTAAGGGAGAATTATCTATACGCAAAGTTGCCTCAGTGAGAATTTTGGTTGGAGGAGGTATCGTTTTTAGGGCATTTTGTGTCTAGGGAGGGAATCTTTGTTGATCCTACAAAGATCGAGGCTGTCCGTGATTGGGTTGCACCTAAAAATGTTTTGAAGGTAAGAAGTTTCTTGGGTTTGGCTGGTTATTATAGAAGATTTGTTAAGGATTTTTCTCGCATTGCTCGACCCATGACGTCATTGATGAAGAAGGAAAAGAAGTTTGAGTGGTTGGAAGAATGTGACAAGGCTTTCCAAACCTTGAAGGAACAACTAACTTCTACACCTGTGTTGGCATTGCCTGACCCATCTCTAGATTATGTAGTGTATAGCGACGCATCAAAATATGGGTTAGGGTGCGTGCTTATGTAAGACCGAAAGGTTATTGCTTACGCGTCGCGCCAGTTAAAGCCTCATGAGGTCAACTATCCCACGCACGATCTAGAGTTGGCTGTAATAGTTTTCGCCCTGAAGATATAAAGAGACATTACCTATATAGTGTGAAGTGTAATGTTTTTACGGATCATCAGAGTTTAAAATACATGTATACTCAGAGTGAGCTCAATATGCGTCAGCGACGATGGTTGGAGCTTTTGGCTTACTATGATCTTGACTTCACATACCACGAAGGGAAGGCGAATTTAGTTGCTTATGTCTTGAGTAGGAAGACTACCCATTCGGTGAATGCTTTGACAGGGTCCGGGGAACTTATCAGAGATTGTTTGTCGTCTGGAGAATTGTCACTTAAGGAATGAGTTTTGGAGGAGATTCACAATTCGAAGTTTTCTGTGCATCTTGGGGGAGAGAAGATGTATCAGGACCTTAAACACATCTTTTGGTGGTGGGGGATGAAGAGCGATATTGCTGAATTTGTATCTAAATGTTTGACCTGTCAGAAAGTCAAAAGTGAACATAAGAGACCGGGAGGCTTACTACAGCCCTTGGAGATTTCGGTGTGGACATGGGACGACATTTCTATGGATTTTATAGTTGGATTACCTCTAACCATAGCTAGTAATGATACTTTATGGGTGATTGTTGATCGATTGACCAAGTTAGCGCGATTCATTCCTATGAATTGCAAGTGGGAGATGGAACAACTAGCACAAGCCTATATCAAGTATGTGGGACGGTTCTATGGTGTGCCTCGCACTATAGTGTCAGATAGGGATACACGTTATCTGTCGCAGTTTTGGAAATCACTTCAAGTAGCTTTGGGGACAAACTTGTTACATAGTACTTCATTCCATCATAGACTGATGGGTAAACAGAGACAACTAATCAGATATTGAATGATATGCTCCGTGCACAAGCCATGGAATGACAGGGCTCTTGGGATGAACATTTAGATATTGTTGAGTTCTCTTACGATAACAGTTATCAAGCCATGATCCAAATGGCTCCCTTTAAGGCCCTGTATGGTCGCCCCTATCATAGTCCATTTTGTTGGGATGACTTCACTGAAGCTGTCACGTTAGGACCTGATTTGTTGTTACAAATGACGGAACAAGTTAAACTGATTCGCAATCTGATGAAAGCCGCCCAGGATCACTAGAAATCTTATACAAATTTGAAACGATGACCTGAGGAATTTGCAGTGGGAGAACGAGTTCTTCTAAAGGAATTTGCAAGATCACTACAAAGGGTGTGGTCCGGTTTGGTGCTAGAGGCAAGCTCAGCCCGAGATACATTGGTCCTTATGAAATAGTGGAACGGATGGCTTATCAGTTAGCCCTTCCTAATTCCTTAGAGAAGGTGCATGATGTTTTTCATGTATCGCACTTGAAGCGGTAAATTGCGGCCACTACCCATGTTTTAGATCTTGAACCGTTAGAATTGGACTGAACCTTAACTTATGAAGAAAAGCCAGTTCGTATTTCGAATACCAAAGTAAGAAGCACTTGACATAAAGACATTACTATGGTTAAATTTTTGTGGTCCAATCATGAGAAAGAGGCAGCAACGTGGGAGACGGAGTCATCCATGCGACAAAAATACCCTTTCCTTTTTCAGGTTAGTAAGTTTCTGGGGACGTAACTTCCTTTAGGGGTGTAGAATGCGTAGGAATTTTTCGCGTTATGGATTTATAAAAAAATATAATAAATAAAATAATATAATATAATGTGCTCATATGCGTTTTTTTGGTGTGGTATGGTTTGATCGGAAAAACAAAAACAGTATTCGCCTTGGAATGAGAACAATAGTTAAGTTAGTAGGATGTAACTTCTTTTAAGGGGTAGTCTGTAACACCCCACTAATTTCGCTTAAAATAATAATAATAATAATAATAAAATAGAAATATATTAATAATTAACAAAAACAATCATTATAATAATAATAACAATAATAATAATAATAATAATAATAATAATAATAATAATAATAATAATAATAATAATAATAATAATAATAATAGATAATAGATATATATATATATATATATATATATATATATATATATATATATATATATATATATATACATATACATATACATATATATATATATATATATACATATACATATACATATATATATATATATATATATATATATATATATATATATATATATATATATATATATATATATATATATACATATATATACATATACATATACATATATATATATATATATATATATATATATATATATATATATATATATATATATATATATATACATATACATATATATATATATATATATATATATATATATATATATATATATATATATATATATATATATATACATATATATATATAAATATATACATACATATATATATATATATATATATATATATATATATATATATATATATATATATACATATACATAATACATATATATATATATATATATATATATATATATATATATATATATACATACACGTATACATATACATATACATATACATATACATATACATATACATATGCATATACATAGAGGTGTTCATTCGGTTGATCGGGTCGGTTTCGTACGGGTGTTATTCGGTTCGGTTGCATTTCGATTCGGTTATTTTTCGGTTGTGTGTTACAACGGGTCACACGCGGGTCGAGTCGATTAGGCACGGTTCGGTTGGAGATCGGTTATTCAAGCTATCGGGTTAGCATCAGTTCGGTGTCGGTTGAAGTTCGTGTCGAGTGTCAATCGGTCTCGGGTTGTCATCGATTACTAATTGGTTCGGTTTTTTCGGGTACAGATCGGGTTCGAGCTTTATTTTTCGAGTAGTTATCGGTTACGGACAACTATCGATCGGGTCAATATCGAAATAAGTTAATAGTCGGGTTTTTAATTGATGTATGCTCATTTTATGGCAGATCAATTTATTTCAATTAGTTTATATATATATATATATATATATATATATATATATATATATATATATATATATATATATATATATATATATATATATATATATATATATATATATATATATATATATATATATATATATATATATATATATATATATATATATATATATATATATATATATATATATATATATATATATGAGACTTTTATTTAATAATGCATCATGTTGCTACTTTTGATAATTGGTTGAATATTAAAACTCAATAATCGAAACTCGATTTGTTTGAATGAATAAGAATATCTAAACTATCTCGTAGGCTATTAGTTACGTACTTAGACTTATTAGCGTTATTGTCTTATTGAGTACTCTAAAGTATAAACTAATAGTCTCTCCAATTCAGAGTAATTATCTCGATTTCTTTTTAGGCTTGTAATTAACCTATTAGAAATTTAGAATATATTACTAGAGGAGAATTTATGCAAATTCCAAATGAGACATTTGTTTTTTAATTAGAGGGAGTATAAGCTATTAGAATATACATTACTCTATTACGCTAATAATCGATTGTATTTCTAAGTTTGATAATTGAAACTTATTATATATAATAAAGTGAATTAGATTAATAGTAATCATAACTATTTTATATGATATTATGTATTTATACTTATTAGTGACCATGAATACTTTAAAATAATAAATCTATTACACTAATAATTGATCGTATATTCGTATGTAATTTAAAGCTTAATAATGTTTGGAACTATATCTATTGGAGTGAATAAAACTAATACAAACTATCTTATAGAGTTATACTTATAGAGTTATAGTTATAGACTTATAGACTATCATTGACATTTGACTGTTAACTCAATGTTATTACTTATTACTATTAGTTATTAGTTATTATTGATCTTGAATACTCTAAACTCTAAAGTAATTTATAGGCTATTATTAATAATCGATCGTAGATTCGTAATTCAAAGTTCACTTATCATAATTCGATCTATTATAGATTATAGTAAATGAAACTAGTGTAGTACTCTACCTTTTTTGATTATTCGTAATGCATCATGTTGCTACTTTTGATAATTGATTAAATATTAAAACTCGATAATCGAAACTCGATTTGTTTGAATGAATAATAAGAATAATCTAAACTATCTCATAGGTTATTAGAATATACATTACTCTATTACACTAATAATCGATTGTATTTCTAAGTTTGATAATTGAAACTTATTATATATAATAAAGTGAATTAGATTAATCAAGTAATCATAACCATTTTATATGATATTATGTATTTATACTTGTTAGTGACCTTGAATACTTTAAAATAATAAATCTATTACGCTAATAATTCATCGTATTTAATTTAAAACTTAATAATGTTCGGAACTAGACCTATTGTTAGTGACTTAGAAGAATAGGTAATTAGTAATGACTAGCTATAAACAAGACCAAACAAGAGGTAATTTATGCTTGTCCCACATCGACTTAGAAGAAGAGGTAATTAGTAATGACTAGCTATAAACAAGACCAAACAAGTGGTAATTTATGCTTGTCCCACATCGACTTAGAAGAAGAGGTAATTAGTAATGAATAGCTATAAATAAGACCAAACAGCCTTGGGGCATATTTAAAAGGGTCGGTTGGCTAATTATGCCATGCTTACCCTTTGATTTGGTGAGTGCTG
>NC_080050.1:13990020-14015020 GCF_026212465.1 Amaranthus tricolor | reverse complement strand
TCCTAATAGATTGACCCCAAAATAGCATATCCAAATTATAAGAAAACCTATAAACACCACAATTGCAGAACTTGCACTCCGAAAATTTCTATTTGTTCGGATATGTAAATAAATAGCAAATACGGTCCAAGTGACAAAAGCCCAAGTTTCTTTAGGGTCCCAATTCCAATACGATCTCCACGCCTCATTAGCCCATACTGCTCCTAAAAGAGTACCCATAGTTAAAAAGATAAAGCCTAGACTAATAACACGATTACTCCAATGATCCAGCTATTCAATTAATTAGGATATGTAATAATTTCGAACATAAAAGGGCGAAGTGTTTTGGAAACTATTGCTTTTTTCATTCATGTATTGAATCTCAGCGAAGAAAAATGACTTATTCAATACATATTGTCGTTTATCAAAAAGCCTTATTATATATTTTTGAAATGTAATCGTTAGAAGTGTTACTGACAATAATGATCCACATAAAAAAGCTGCATAATCTAATACCATCATACTTACATGCATCATTAACCATGAGATTGGAGAGCGGGTACTAATATTGCGAATTGATGCATTTCCGTTAAAAAGCCCGACGTAGAAAATCCTTGAGTCAAAATAGCACTTGGCGCAGCTATTGCACTTAATGAATTTTTCTTTTTTTTTAAAAAAACATGGAAACAAATAAATAAGGTAGAAACTCTAGGAAAGGAAGATTAATGTTTCATATAGATCACTTGATGGTAAATGTTTCCAATAAACCCAACGAGTAATTAATAATCCTGTTAGACAGAAAAAAAAATAACTATCATGCCATTTTCCAATGAATTATATAGTTCTACTTTTTCATTGACTAATAAAGTGATCAAATGGAGTATAATTACAACAAGAACCGTTGAAAAGGAAATATGAGTTAAAATATGCTCTAAAGTGAAAAAACTCATAATATAAAATTAAAAAAAATGCATTTTCATTATGTATTATAGGTTATAGTACTGTTGAAATTTTTTAAGAATTTCAACAATGTTATGTCGCCACTCGAACTCGAACCGAGATGCTCTCGCACTGCTTCCTAACAACAGCGTGTCTACCAATTTCACCATAGCGTCTTGTTTGAAATCATAATAACCCATTTTTATTTATTCGTTGAGATTAATTCAATATAGTATTTTATTTTTTGAACCATTTCAATTAAATAAAAAAGACTACAAAAGTATTTGCAAATCAAAATTGAAATGGTTCATATTCATGATACTAATAACTTTTTTCGTTATTTTTTTTTTGTATTTTAAATCAACATTAAATTTATAGTACTCTTTTAATTTGTCAACGGACTTTTGTATAGTTTATCTTTTCTTGAAATAAAACCTTGTAACTAAAAGATTCTTTTTTTCAGCCCAGGATAGACCTCAATAAAGATCTTTCTCACTTTCTTTTTTCTTATTTTTTGATAAAAAAAGAATATTTTAGCTGATTTTAAAATTAACAAATAACAAATACATAGATTATTTATTTTGGATCCAAAATTCAACACGGCATCGAAAGAATTTTTTCTTTAAATAGATAGTTTTCTAATTCAAAATAAACAAATTGGTAGAATTTTTACGGTTAAGTATTGAACCGGATATAGCATATAAAAAAATCCGGATCTCTAGTGAAATGTTTTTCAAAAACAAAAACAAAATGCTTTCCACATATATAATATAATATTCAAGTAAAAGTAAAATATAGTTTTAAATTTAAAGGGCTTTTTATTTATTTTCAACGGGGGAATATAGAGAATATAGCAACTTCAAGAAATAATGCTTCCGAAAGTTAAAGTTGAACCACTTTCTATTTGTCTTTTTTTACAAAATAGATAGAAAAAACTTTTCTAAGCTTTTTTTTTATTGTATTGTGATAAAATAAATATATATAAATATACTAAAGGGTTGATGGTAAAAAAATCCCCATCTTATATCTTATAAATAAAAAAAATACACTCAAAAAAAAGGTGATGAAATATAATCGATATATAGTTTTCAAACAAAAAGTACTATTTTATGGTCGGCTTAAGAGTTGTCATTTTCCATATCCAAAATGTCCCAATTTTATATAGTTCGAAATATTTAGTAAATCCAAGCTTATTTAAAATTTAAATCATTTCTTTTCGATATTTTTGATTCACGGTTTGCTCAAGAAATTCCTACCTCTCTATCTATCTCTGAGATGTTTGGATTTTTCAAAACTCAATAGACATGCAGAAGAGAAATGCTATTCTCACTCGGACCAAGACATAACTTTAACTTGTTCAAATAACAATTAAGGTGAAGTAGGGTCAGGAACAACGAATCTCTTTTCTTTATGATATCTATTTTGCAAGTTCTTTATTACGAGTAGTTCCTACAAAGGATCGGACTAATGACGTATACTTGAATTCTCGACGTAGATGCTACATAGTGGGTTCTCGTCCTTCAGAGACTGCGAGTGTTATTTAGGAACATCCTTCGACAAAAGGATCACCCTAAGATGATCATCTCATGGCCATTGAGAACGAATCAAATCAGATAGTTCAATTTTTCAATCTTTCTGACTTGCTCCTACGAAAAAGTATCGTAATTGGGATAGTCTTATTAGGCCAAAGGAATCCATTTTCCCTTTTGCAAAAAGGAATCGTATTTCATACATTTCATATATTCATATATGGAGTTATTGTGTCAAATTTTATGTGATTTAGTAAACAAAATACAAATTCCATCGGAGCTAGATCGATCTATATGTAAAAATGAAGAATGAGCCAAAAATGAGATTTTTCAATAAATAGGGAATTGAGTTCAAATGCTACAGGATGAAAATGAAGGAATGTTTTCAATTCCTGAATTTAATCAGATCCAATTTGAAGGATTTTGTAGGTTCATTCATCAGGGCTTAACAGAATAACTTCATAAGTTTCCAAAAATTGAAGATATAAACTAAGAAATTGAATTTCAATTATTTGTGGAAATATATCAATTGGCAGAACCTTAGATAAAAGAAAAAGATTCTGTGTATGAATCACTTACATATTCTTATGAGTTATATGTGTCTGCGGGATTAATTTGCAAAACTAGCGGAGAGATGCAAGAACAAACAATTTGGATGTTTCTCTATTTATTTTCAAAACCTTCAATTATGTATAGAAAGAGTGTATGAGATGAAGAGTATTCCCGATTTCTTTATTTTATATCAGGAGTCCATTTCAGTGTCACAAACGTTTTTTACATAAAAAAAGACTATTTATGTTTGAAAGAGTACAAAAAATTTTCTTTCTTATTTTTCGAATCAAAAAGAAATATTGGGATTTTATATATATATATATATATATATATATATATATATATATATATATATATATATATATATATATATATATATATATATATATATATATATGTATATATATATATATATATATATATATATATATATATGTATATATATATATATATATATATATATATATATATATGTATGTATATATATATATGTATATATATATATATGTATATATATATATATATATATATATATATATATATATATATATATGTATATATATATATATATGTATATATATATATATATATATATATATATATATATATGTATATATATATATATATGTATATATATATATATATATATATATATATGTATATATATATATATATGTATATATATATATATATATATATATATATATATATATATATATATATGTATATATATATATATATGTATATATATATATATATATATATATATATATATATATATATATGTATATATATATATATATATATATATATATATATATATATATATATGTATATATATATATATATATGTATATATATATATATATATATGTATATATATATATATATATATGTATATATATATATATATATATGTATATATATATATATATATATATATATATATATATATATATGTATATATATATATATGTATATATATGTATATATATGTATATATATATATATATATATATATATATATATATATATGTATATATATGTATATATATATATATATATATATATGTATATATATATATATATATATATATATATATATATATATATATATATATATATATATATATTTATATATATATATATATATATATTTATTTATTTTTGGAAATTTGGAATATATATCAAATAAAGGAGAGAAAACACCGAACCAAAGACACCCTTACCTGCCGGCATAAAAAACCCCAGAAGAGGAAAAAGCCATAGGGACAAGGGGCCACAGAAACAGGCCACCCAAAACAGTATAGGGGTGGGCTATGCATACAAGGATAATCCAAACGTTAGTTAAGAGAACAGGAAAACTCTTCCGCCAAACAGTAAAAAACCTTCACCAGAGACTAGGGTTTATACTACTGCAACACCTTACACTCCAGAGATAGACATTAGCACATCAGCACAAATATTTTTATATTCTATTTGTACTCCCTTTACATTCAGGTATTACACCTACAAAACGATAGAGTCAATATTATATATAATATTCGGTGAACCAGAGGACCCCAGTATTTCTTTTGCCCAGACAAACTATCCTGATTTTCAGTGAGAGAACGAAGTTGTGCAGATTGGGGGCGTTCCTTTCGAACTTTATATGATTTCTTTCATACCACAGAGACCATGTAACGCATCCTATGATGAGGGCCCAGATGTCCCGATACATCCTGTTTTTCACCAGGCCAAACCATTGAACGCTGAATTTTTGACACCGATTATGTAGGGTAGCCGAGAGACCCCACCATTTAAGAATTTCCATCCAAGTGCTCCAGGCGAATCTGCATGTAAAAAGAATGGGAGAGTTCGATTCTATTTCTAGTGTACAGATGGGGCACGCGGCATCCTGAGGGCTAATAATCCCTTTTTCCACAATGAAGTCACCAGTTTTCAATTTTTGCTGATTTGCTAACCATACACACAGTTTTGCTCTTGGGGGGATAAAATTTTGCAATACAATGTTGGCGATAGTCTTAGATAGAGAGGGAGTAAGGGATTCATTAAGTTTCTCAGTGATGCACTTTGTAGGGTGCCTCAAGTAACCAGAGTGTTTTCAGTAGACACCATCTTCCTTTTCTCTACTCGGCTCGTTCTGTTCTGTTGAAATACACAGAGATGGTCGAATGCAACAAGAGGGGGGGGTGAATTGTTGTGTATCAAGCTTTACTACGTTTTTCTTCTAATTTGCGGAATTTTAACAAACAAAATAAAGCTTAAACTTAAAAAGCAAAAGATAAAAAGGAGACAAAGATTTTACGTGGAAACCTTCTTGGCCTAATAAGAAGGAAAACCACGACCCCCCGGGATTTCAAAATTCTCACTATGTTTTAGGCAATCAATTACAATTACATAAAACAGTTTGCTTCACTTGAAGCTTCTCTACTCTAGGCCTAATTCTCTTTCTCTACTTTCTCCTTCTCTTTCTCTTCTTACGCTTCTCTTCTCTATTCCCTTAGACTTCTCATAAGTCTAATTACAACAAATCACTCAATAATCCTTACAAGGCCAATTCTCAAGAGGATAAAAATTAAAATAATTACTTAAGAAATATATAATAAATTAATTGGCATTTAAAAACAAGAAATATTTTTCTTAAATGATCTCCCTTTAATGGACACTCTTGGATTGATATCTGGTTTGAGCAATGTTCCTCCTATTTATAGTGGGAACAACCAGTAGTTACCTTAGACACACCTACCACTATCCTCCACGTTCTCAAAAGAAAAAGATAGTGGTCTTGCCAAAAAGTAAACGTCCGGCTGTCATTTGCTCAAAGAGAAAAACGGTTTCCTTAAGCTAAAAATAGCATAGGAATTAAAACACAAGATCCTAAATAGTAGGAGATCTCATCTAAAGAAAAGAATAAGTCTTAGGCTATTTTTAGATAACCTAAAAATAGTTTTGCCAACCAATTTATTGATTAATTAAGCAATTAATTTAATTCTTAACCGTTACATCAACTTAAAAATAGAAAATAATTAATTTGCAATTTTCCAGCCGATGTTTTTCTCCAGACCTGCGACGTGGGAACAGCGTACTGTCTCCATCTATAACTTCTGTCAGATTGTCAACTTTGGGAACAGTAGACCGTCTGTCTACCTTTAACTTCCTAAGCACTTATCTAACTTCTTGGATATTCTAAGACACGTACAACTACCACGAACCAAGTCATAGGCTTCATCAACGATTTCAACAAAATCGGATATTCACCTACAAAACAATCTCTAAAACATGTTTGTTTATTTAAAAGTGAAGTCATCATCAAAACCTAAGAGGCCAAAAAATTCCCCCTTTTTGATGATGACAAACTTTATAAACAAACTTAAGTAAACTAGAGTAAAACAAAGTTCTTAGAGCATACTAGAGATTAAAGGAACTCTAAATAACTTAGTAAATCAACTTGTTACAATATAATTTACCAAGCATACATAAACCAACTTACTCTATAAAAACATAATATCAAATATGTTTTAAAAATTTCAAAAATAATTAAACTAAACAAACTAAAATAAAATAGACTAAAACATAAATTATTAAGTATTTTCAAAAGAAACAACTTTAAAATAATTAATCAAAACAATTAATCAAAATATCCATAAAAACTTAATATCAACACAGATGATCAGATTCTAAGCTATCATAAACACAGCACATTAACTTCCATAAAAAGCAATATAAATCAATCAAGATATGTACTGTGTATTCACAGCTCCTCTTAAGTTTGTGCATAATCTTCCCCCTTTTGTCATCAATCAAAAAGAATTTGGGGTTATCAAACCTCAGCACAAACCATATAGAATTGTCAGTGATGAAAGCAAGAAACAATAATGAAAGTAAGCACCATAAAAAGCAATCAAATCTGCATAATGTTAGTCATCACAGACCAGAAATAAAAACAAAAGAAAGAAATGTAGCAGTTGTTCAAATACAAACTTGTACCCCAGATAGTACAAAGAAAAGTAAAATTGTTTGATTAATGTTACAGCCAACAAATCATTAAAAACATGGGAAGAGGAATCAGGGAGTAGTCTCTTCTTCATCTATGAACTCAGTCTGTACTTCCACTGTGTCCAGCTTGGCACCAAGACGGCTCTCCATCTGGTTAAGCTGATCAACAATTGAAGCAAGGGAGACACGAGTTTCATCTTGAAATGCAAGGAAGTGAGACTGGAGGTCATTTAGCTTAGAGAGGACAGAGTCTAAAGAAGCTGCAGGAACAGAATCATAGTTAGTACAACCTACATCAAGTGAATTGTGTGATTGAAAAGGTGGTGGTGTAGACTGTATTGGTGATGGAGGTGGTGAAGGATTGTGATGTGGTGGTGATGTGGTTGGCTTGGGAGAGGGAGGTTTATTGGATGTAGACTCAGGCATAGTCTCAAATGTGGTATCATCAACCAATGTAGCCTTACGTTTCGAGGCTAACCTCCTACTCTTCCTTTGAAAAGATTTAGCCTTTCTCCTCAATGCTATCACAGTCTCTTCATCACTTGAATCATTACAAAGATTGTGATGAGCATCTTCACCTAAGACTCCCTCCTGTTCTGCTTCCCCCTTACTAGCTTCTCCATCCTGTTCCCCTTTTTCTTCTGTTTCAATATTGTCAGTGGGAACAGGTCCTTGCTCCTTTTCCTCTTTTTCTTCCTGTTCTTCCTCCTTCAATTTTTCCTCTTCTTTTTCAACCTCTTCCACTTCAGACCCAACTTCAATCACTTCTTCTAAATCATGTATTAACATCCCTTCATCATTTAATTTTAAGTGCAAATTTTGTAAACACTTTGCACCTATCTTCATGTTGGGTCCCATTGGGAACTCCAACCCTTCCAAATGGACATCAAATTTTCTGAAAATCCAGGTCAACAACCCTCCATAACCAAAAAATTTTTTCTTCTCAATACAATCAGAAAAATGAGATATCATCAAAGATGGAAAATTTATCTTAATGTGATTAGCCATGCAGTAAATCAAAGTAGCATCACGTAAACTTACTTCACTCCTTTTGGAGTTTCTTGGCAAAATAAATCTACGTGCAATATTGTACAGTAATTTATGCAGAGGATTCAAAATTTTATGGCTTATTTTCCCTTTTCTTTGCTCAATCCCTAAAAATTTTAAAATCGTTTTTTCATTTATCCTAGAAAATACTATTTTTGAACCAACGTAGTAAGTATCAAATCCAACATTAGGAACATTAAACTATTCCCCCAGCAATGCACTATTAAATTCTATTTTGATGTTCTTGACAGTACTAGAACACATCCCACAATCATTTGAGAAATTTGAAATAAATTCTCGCATAAGATTTGGAAAAATGGAATTGCAACTAAAATTTGACATCAAAACTTCCCATTCTTGATGTTGCAAAATGTCATTCAGTTGAGGAAAATGGGTAGAGTCATACCAGTATTTGTCGAGTCCGAAACCAACAGACATTTCTTTTGAGATTTCTTCAGCACTATTAGGGTCACTATGCTTCGAACGTTTGACTACTTTGGAAGATGAACCACCTTTTGGTGATGAAATCTTGCATTTGGTACTGGTAGGTTCAGTAGTGTGTTTGGGTGATTCTTTTGTGGTTTCTGTGGTTGTGGGTGGTGCAGCATCCAGTAATGGTGGAGGATGAACCACTCTTAGAGGTTGTGGCTGGGTATGTGTACGGGATTTAGGGGTTTTCTTGCCTGATTTTGAAGATCTTGGGGTTTTCATTTTGAACTTTTGAAATGGTTGAGAGAAAAGAAGGAGAACGGTTTCTTGAAGAAGAATTGAGAAAGCGTGAGTAGTGTGATGTAAGAGAAAGATTTAATAAAGGGTTGAAATGACGGTTACCTTAAGTCCCATCTCATCAATGCCATCATCATTACTTGTGATTTGGAAGGATTATTTGAAGAAATGAAAACCGTTTCCCATATTTTTTTTTATTGATTTATGTTGACTATATAATAAAAAATGAAAAACAAAATTATGAAATATTAAATTATAAAAAGAATGAATTATGATATTATAAAATATTATATGAAGAGAATAACGAACATACTGCTTTGGTCTGATCAAATTAACAACATACAAACGAGAAGACATTCATAGTACAAACTTTATTAAGTGTTTACCTGATCCATTCAATAATTGATTGTCAATCAAGATATTGAGGTTGATTCCTAACCCTTTTTCATTCTCATGATGCTTCATTGGGAATTTTATGCAACCAACTTTAGTGGAGCTTGATCATACCAAGTTCCAATCTCATCTTTTCATATTGTTCTCTTGGAAGTGGTTTGGTCAGAATATCTACAACTTGTTCGTTGGTGTTAACATGCTTTAATACAATATTTTTGTTTTCTACATTATCCTTAAGAAAATGATGTCTAATATGTATATGTTTAGCTCGTGAGTGATGCACTGGATCTTTAGATATACATATGGCACTGGTATTATCACAATAAATAGGAATGCATTCAATTTTAATACCAAAATCTCTTAGTTGCTGTTTTATCCAAAGCATTTGGGAACAGCAAGCTGCTGCTGCTACGTATTCAGCTTCGGCTGTGGATAATGCAACCGTGTTTTGTTTCTTGGAACTCCATAAAACTAAACAAGAGCCAAGAAATTGTACCATACCTGACGTGCTTTTTCTATTAACTAGATCACCTGCATAATCTGCATCACTAAAGCCTTTTAAATCATAAACATCACTTTTAGGATAAAATAGGGACAAGTCGTCTGTTCCCTTCAAATATCTTAAAATCCGTTTTACTGCTGTGAGATGTGATTCTTTGGGGTTGGACTAAAATCTAGCACATAAACCAACACTAAATGAAATATCGGGTCTACTTGCAGTTAGATATAATAAGGAACCTATCATGCCTCGATACATTGTTTGATCTACGTTAGTTCCTTTTAGGTCTTCATCTAATCTAACATTTGTAGCCATGGGTGTATGGTTGGTTTTAGCGTTGTTTAGCCCATACTTCTTAAGAAGTTCTTTTATGTATTTTTGTTGATGAATAAAAATACCATTTTCAGTTTGTTTAATTTGCAAACCAAGGAAGAAATTTAATTCTCCCATCATGCTCATTTCAAATTCTGTGCCCATAAGGTTGGCAAATTCTTTACATAACAAATCATTAGTCGCACCGAAAATAATATCATCAACATAAATTTGAACAACTAAAATATCATAACCTTTATTCTTAAAGAATAAGGTTTTGTCAATTTTTCCTCTTACAAAATTATTTTGAATTAAAAACTTTGATAGTCTTTCATACCACTGTCTAGGAGCTTGCTTCAAGCCATATAAAGCTTTGTCAAGCTTGTACACATGATCAGGACAAGAGGTACTTTCAAAACCTGGGGGTTGTTCAACAAAAACTTCTTCAACAAGAAAACCATTTAAGAAAGCACAATTCACATCCATTTGATATAACTTAAAGTTCATAAATGCAGCAAAAGAAATTAAAATTCTAATAGCCTCTAACCTTGCTACCGGAGCAAATGTCTCAGTGTAATCAATACCTTCTTCTTGATTGTATCCTTTGACCACGAGTCTTGCTTTGTTTCTTACAATTATTCCATGCTCATCTAGCTTATTCCGAAATACCCATTTTAAACCGATTACCTTTTTGCCTTTTGGTTTGGGTTCTAAGTGCCATACTTTGTTTCTTTCAAATTCATTTAATTCATCTTGCATGGCTACTATCCATTCGGAATCCTTTAGAGCTTCTTCGTGATTTTTTGGTTCAAGTGATGATAGGAACGCAAAATGTGCACAAAAGTTTCTCAGTTGGGATCTGGTTTGTGTTCCCTTATTCATATCACTTATAATCAGATCAAGAGGATGATAACTTTGATATTTCTAAGGTTTGGGCACAAATTCTCTTGAGGGAACAGTAGCATGTTCTGGCTCAACAGCTTGATTGGCATTTTGTTCAGCTACTGGATCATTTTGCTCATCTACGGGAACAGCTGAATTGGGAACAATTTGTTGGTCCAGTTTTGCTGGCAGTTCCTGGACTTGGTCAGTTTCTTCTTCGTCTTCTTGTATTGGCTGTTCACCTGCTGTTCCTTGATCTTGCACCTTTATTTCTTCATCATCTTCTAAATCTGCAAGACCTATTTTGACATTGTTTATTTCCTGTTCACTTGTTGAAAAGTTAGTTTCATCAAAGATTATGTGAACGGATTCCTCCACGCACATTGTTCTCTTATTATAAACTCTGTAAACTTTGCTATGTGATGAATAACCGAGAAATACTGCTTCATCACTTCTTTCATCAAATTTACCTATATTTCGTTTTCCCCTTTACATGAACAAAACATTTGCATCCAAACACACGAAAATAGGAAATATTTGGTTTAACACTTTTAAGCAATTCATAGGGTGTTTTAGAAGTGATTGGTCTTATTAATACACGATTCAAAGTATAGCATGCAGTATTGACGGCCTCGGCCCAAAAATTTCTAGGTAGACCACTAGCAATCAACATAGTCCTAGCCATTTCTTCTAGGGTTCTATTTTTCCTTTCTACATTGTTGTGGTGTTCTACGAGCGAAAAAATTGTGTTTTATACCATGTTCATTACAATAATTCATAAAGTTTGAATTTTCAAATTCTTTGCCATGATCTGATCTTATGTGAACAATAAGATTATTGGTAGATTTTTGTATTTTGTTAGCAAAAGAAACAAACTCATCAAAAGCTTCATCTTTGCTTACTAAAAATAGGGTCCAAGTAAATCTACTATAGTCATCAACTATGACAAACACGTATCTTTTGCCACTACGGCTTTGTGTTCTCATAGGTCCACATAGATCCATATGAATTAATTCTAATGGTCTAGAGCTAGTCACCAGATACTTTGATTTAAAGGATGACCACACTTGTTTTCCTTTAGCACAAGGATCACAAATTTCATTTTTGAGGAATTTTATTGCTGGTAATCCTCTTACTAGGTCTTTTGATCTTAAAGTGTTAATCAATGAATAGCTAGCATGACCTAGACGCTTGTGCCAAAGCAGTGGGTCTTCTTCTATAACGCTTAAAAGATTGTGTTTTAAATTCTCGACTAAAAATACATTGTCAATGGCATGGGAACTTGACCTTCCAACCTTTCCTTAGGCGATTATCTCACCCTTCATATTATCACCGAAGGTTACAGTTCCCCCATCCTATGCTTCAAGTGAGAGAAATTTAGATTTGTCGCCCGTCATGTGCTTGGAACACCCACTGTCGAGATACCATGAGTTGTTCCCCCTCACTTGAACCTGCACAGCAAATTAAGAGTTAGGTTTAGGAACCCAGTTATCCTTGGGTTCCTTGTTGATTATACATGAATCATATTTCTTGATCCATAACTGTTCGACATGAATTTTATTTGCTATGTGGTGCTGTTCCCTTTTTATACAATGATATTTTAGGTGTCCAATTTTACCACAAAAGGAACAGATTTTACTACTAGG
The DNA here is from genome assembly GCF_026212465.1 of Amaranthus tricolor. Taxonomy (NCBI): domain Eukaryota; kingdom Viridiplantae; phylum Streptophyta; class Magnoliopsida; order Caryophyllales; family Amaranthaceae; genus Amaranthus; species Amaranthus tricolor. Next base: position 14,002,517 of record NC_080050.1, on the reverse strand, counting down.
GAGATCAACATAGACCTTTTTCTTTTTATCATTTTTACATAACCTAGACCTTCTTTACTCTTTGGTTTAGCATTTAGAATCCATTTGGGAACTTCATTGATTTTCCCTTTTCCTTTTAAATTAAGTTGATCTTTTAGATACTTATTTTCTCTTTCACATTATTCTAATTTTAATTTCATTTCTTGAAATTCCGTGCTAAACACATGAGTGGATTTATCATTTTCATCCCATTTTAATTCTAGCAATTTGTTTTGATTCTTTTTAATGTTAAGAATGATGAATTTCTGCTTTATTTTCTCCAATTGCTCTTTTAAAATGATATTCTTATCTAACAAATCAAAAAATCTACTTTGCACATCGATCCTAAAAGTATTTAAGTATGAGATGTGATCTTTACTTAACTTAAGGTCTTTCTCAATTTGGAGACACTTAGCTGTTTTTTCTTCCAACTTCTCTTGTGTATCCAAAAATAACTTAATTAATTTATCCTTACTTAAACTGAATAGATGTTTAGGAGAAGAACTGGAAGACATTACCTCTCTTTCCTTAATCTCTTCATGAGATGCCATGAGACACAGATTTGCAGTTTCTTCCTCTATTGGAACTTCAGTTTCAGCTTCGCTTTCAGTGTCACCCCAAACTGCGATCATTGCTTTACGAAAATCTGTTCTGAAATTTCCCTTCTTTGGCATTCTTCCAGCTTCCCTTGTCTTCCCTTTGCCCTTCTCATTCTTCCATAGAGGGCAATCCTTGATGAAGTGATCAGTACTTCCACATTTGTGGCATTCAAAATTTGTCTTCATGTTAGCAGTTCCTCTTTCCTTATTATTTCTTTGGTTTCTATATCTGCTGTTCCTGAAGAATTTTTTAAATTTACGTGCCAACATAGCAGCTTCCTTTTCACCAGCTTCTGATTCTTCACTATCATCAGCTGCTAGAGCCAGTCCTTTATTTTGGGAACTGTCCGCTGTTCCCAAATGCAGTTCGTGTGTCATGAGTGAACCAGCTAGCTCCTCCAAATTGAACTTGGTGAAATCTTGGGACTCCTGGATGGCTGTGACCATAGCTCTCCAGCGCTCATCTTGTGGAAGACTTCTCAGTATTTTCCTGACTTGTTCATCAACGGGAATGATCTTACCAAGAGAGACTAATTCATTCGTGATATTTGTGAACCTGGTGAACATCTCTTGAATGTTCTCCCTAGGTTCCATGACGAACCTTTCATATCTGGACATCAGTAGATCAATCTTGGAGCGCTTCACTTCATTGGTGCCTTCATGGGTAACTTCCAGCAGGTCCCAAATCTGCTTTGCCGTTTTACAACCCATGATACGATTATGTTCATTTGGCCCGAGACCACAGTGAAGTAGCTTGATTGCAAGAGCATTCATCTCCATCTTTTGAAAGTCTTCCTTTTCATACTCAGTGATTGGTTTTGGAATTGATTCATTATTGAAGTTGATGGTCATCACTTCAAAGTCTCCTATTTCAATTACTCTCCATACTTGGTAATTTTCGGCCTTTATGAAAATTTCCATCCTATTTTTCCAGTAGGTATAGAATTTCCCATCGAACATGGGTGGCCTTTGCGTGGAGTACCCTTCTTCCATGCGTTCGTTCATCTTCAACATCTTGCCAGGGAACAGGATACTGCTCTCAGGGTTTCCTGATTAAATGAGGAACAGGGCTCTGATACCAATTGTTGAAATACACAGCGATGGTCGAATGCAACAAGAGAGGGGGTGAATTGTTGTGTATCAAGCTTTACTACATTTTTCTTCTAATTTGCGGAATTTTAACAAACAAAATAAAGCTTAAACTTAAAAAGCAAAAGATAAAAAGGAGACAAAGATTTTACGTGGAAACCTTCTTGGCCTAATAAGAAGGAAAACCACGACCCCCCGGGATTTCAAAATTCTCACTATGTTTTAGGCAATCAATTACAATTACATAAAACAGTTTGCTTCACTTGAAGCTTCTCTACTCTAGGCCTAATTCTATTTCTCTACTTTCTCCTTCTCTTTCTCTTCTTACGCTTCTCTTCTCTATTCCCTTAGACTTCTCATAAGTCTAATTACAACAAATCACTCAATAACCCTTACAAGGCCAATTCTCAAGAGGATAAAAATTAATTGGCATTTAAAAACAGAAAATATTTTTCTTAAATGATCTCCCTTTAATGGAAACTCTTGGATTGATATCCGGTTTGAGCAAAGTTCCTCCTTTTTATAGTGGGAACAGCCAGCAATTACCTTAGACACACCTACCACTATCCTCCACGTTCTAAAAAGAAAAAGATAGTGGTCTTGCCAAAAAGTAAACGTCCGGCTGTCATTTTCTCAAAGAGAAAAACGGTTTCCTTAAGCTAAAAATAGCATAGGAATTAAAACACAAGATCCTGAATAATAGGAGATCTCATCTAAAGAAAAGAATAAGTCTTAGGCTATTTTTAGATAACCTAAAAATAGTTTTGCCAACCAATTTATTAATTAATTAAGCAATTAATTTAATTCTTAACCGTTACATCAACTTAAAAATAGAAAATAATTAATTTGCAATTTTCCAGCCGATGTTTTTCTCCAGACCTGCGACGTGGGAACAGCGTACTGTCTCCATCTACAACTTCTGTCAGATTGTCAACTTTGGAAACAGTAGACCGTCTGTCTACCTTTAACTTCCTAAGCACTTATCTAACTTCTTGGATATTCTAAGACACGTACAACTCCATCTACAGCGTACTGTCTCCATCTCTAAAACATGTTTTTTTATTTAAAAGTGAAGTCATCATCAAAACCTAAGAGGCCAACATGTTCAATGATATGTTGGAGAATACGCACTTCTTCAATTTCCCAATCATACAGGGCGCGACGCCATATGAGGCTCCAAAGCCATGAGCTGTTATTCCACTCTCCCATCTGACTTATATGAGAGTTTTTTTGTAGTGATATTGCAAATAGTCTTGGAAATATTCCTTTTAAGATCCCTGTTTCACACCATCTGTCGAGCCAAAATCTAACCGAGTTCCCGTTCCCCACACTTAGGAGCATACCCTCTTCGACTATTGTTCTGACTTTGACGGTGTCTGAATCATTGTTCATCAAAGAAGACCATGTACCATCCCTGACTTTCCTAAACATATTCGACGAGGCTTTAGCTCCGTTGATCTCGTGAGCCGATTGAAGAATTTTTTTCCACAGAGTGTTATCAGACTCAGAGAATCGCCATCACCATTTGAACAGTAGGATTAGATTTTTGTGCGTGATGTTTCCAACCCCAAGGCCTCCCATCTCTCTCGGAAGCTCTATATCTGACCAAGTGAACATCGGACAACTCCTATTTTCATTGTTTGTCCCACCCCAGAAAAACCTTCTCTATAGATTCACTATTTTCATTGCAATTGTTTTCGGCATTTTAAACATACTCATGAAATAAACAGGAAGGTTGTTAAGCACACTCTTGATGAGGGTTAGTCTCCCAGCTCTAAATAATATTTTTGCTTTCCATGATGCTAGTCTGTTTTCTATTTTTTTAACCACTGGTTTCCAAGCAAAGCATCTATTCATATGATCACCAAGGGGGAAGCCAAGATAAGTAAACGGGGGGCGCGAGTGGAGGCAACCAACACTTCCAGCAATATCCCTCGCCCAAGCATGATCTTCTAGATTCCAAGTTATAAAGGAGGACTTGCTGTAATTAAGACTCAAACCAAACATCATAGCAAAGACATCTAAAACAATCTCTAAAACATGTTTTTTTATTTAAAAGTGAAGTCATCATCAAAACCTAAGAGGCCAACATGTTCAATGATATGTTGGAGAATACGCACTTCTTCAATTTCCCAATCATACAGGGCGCGACGCCATATGAGGCTCCAAAGCCATGAGCTGTTATTCCACTCTCCCATCTGACTTATATGAGAGTTTTTTTGTAGTGATATTGCAAATAGTCTTGGAAATATTCCTTTTAAGATCCCTGTTTCACACCATCTGTCGAGCCAAAATCTCACCGAGTTCCCGTTCCCCACACTTAGGAGCATACCCTCTTCGACCATTGTTCTGACTTTGACGGTGTCTGAATCATTGTTCATCAAAGAAGACCATGTACCATCCCTGACTTTCCTAAACATATTCGACGAGGCTTTAGCTCCGTTGATCTCGTGAGCCGATTGAAGAATTTTTTTCCACAGAGTGTTATCAGACTCAGAGAATCGCCATCACCATTTGAACAGTAGGATTAGATTTTTGTGCGTGATGTTTCCAACCCCAAGGCCTCCCATCTCTCTCGGAAGCTCTATATCTGACCAAGTGAACATCGGACAACTCCTATTTTCATTGTTTGTCCCACCCCAGAAAAACCTTCTCTATAGATTCACTATTTTCATTGCAATTGTTTTCGGCATTTTAAACATACTCATGAAATAAACAGGAAGGTTGTTAAGCACACTCTTGATGAGGGTTAGTCTCCCAGCTCTAAATAATATTTTTGCTTTCCATGATGCTAGTCTGTTTTCTATTTTTTTAACCACTGGTTTCCAAGCAAAGCATCTATTCATATGATCACCAAGGGGGAAGCCAAGATAAGTAAACGGGGGGCGCGAGTGGAGGCAACCAACACTTCCAGCAATATCCCTCGCCCAAGCATGATCTTCTGGATTCCAAGTTATAAAGGAGGACTTGCTGTAATTAAGACTCAAACCAAACATCATAGCAAAGACATCTAAAACAATCTCTAAAACATGTTTTTTTATTTAAAAGTGAAGTCATCATCAAAACCTAAGAGGCCAACATGTTCAATGATATGTTGGAGAATACGCACTTCTTCAATTTCCCAATCATACAGGGCGCGACGCCATATGAGGCTCCAAAGCCATGAGCTGTTATTCCACTCTCCCATCTGACTTATATGAGAGTTTTTTTGTAGTGATATTGCAAATAGTCTTGGAAATATTCCTTTTAAGATCCATGTTTCACACCATCTGTCGAGCCAAAATCTAACCGAGTTCCCGTTCCCCACACTTAGGAGCATACCCTCTTCGACCATTGTTCTGACTTTGACGGTGTCTGAATCATTGTTCATCAAAGAAGACCATGTACCATCCCTGACTTTCCTAAACATATTCGACGAGGCTTTAGCTTCGTTGATCTCGTGAGCCGATTGAAGAATTTTTTTCCACAGAGTGTTATCAGACTCAGATATTCGCCATCACCATTTGGACAGTAGGATTAGATTTTTGTGCGTGATGTTTCCAACCCCAAGGCCTCCCATCTCTCTCGGAAGCTCTATATCTGACCAAGTGAACATCGGACAACTCCTATTTTCATTGTTTGTCCCACCCCAGAAAAACCTTCTCTATAGATTCACTATTTTCATTGCAATTGTTTTCGGCATTTTAAACATACTCATGAAATAAACAGGAAGGTTGTTAAGCACACTCTTGATGAGGGTTAGTCTCCCAGCTCTAAATAATATTTTTGCTTTCCATGATGCTAGTCTGTTTTCTATTTTTTTAACCACTGGTTTCCAAGCAAAGCATCTATTCATATGATCACCAAGGGGGAAGCCAAGATAAGTAAACGGGGGGCGCGAGTGGAGGCAACCAACACTTCCAGCAATATCCCTCGCCCAAGCATGATCTTCTGGATTCCAAGCTATAAAGGAGGACTTGCTGTAATTAAGACTCAAACCAAACATCATAGTAAAGACATCTAAAATTCTAAAGTAATTTGTAATGCATGTGGAATTTTTTGGAGCAAAGATAAGTGTATCATCAGCAAATTGAAGGTGTTTCAGGTTTACCTTTGCTTTTCCAATACTAACCGCCTCAATCAAGTTCAAGTCATGTGCTTTTTTCAGAATGCAAACTAGCCCTTCGCTGACCAGGATGAAGAGATACGGTGATAGGGGGTCCCCTTGTCTCAGCCCCTTTTCCATTTTGAACGGTTGTAGAGGTGAGCTGTTTAAAAGGATGGACATCGAGGCATTGCAAACACAGTTCATAATCCATCTGATCCATTGCCGCCCAAAGCCTAACTTTTCCATGACAAGTTTAAAAAAGACCAGTTCACAGAATCATAGGCCTTTTGAAAATCGAGTTTGATCAGGGTTCCAGGAATTTTCTTTTTTCTCAGCCATCGTAAGGATTCATTTGCAATCAACACTCCATCCAGTATCTGCCTGTTCCTGACAAAGGCACTTTGTGATTCATCAATAAGAGGGGCTATAACCTCTTTCAGGCGGGAGGAGAGGATTTTGGCAATAATCTTGTGGATGGCACCAATCATACTGATTGGCCTAAAATCTTCAATGGATGTGGAGTGTTCAACTTTTGGTATCCATGTAACCCAGGTAACGTTCAAGTGTCTTATCGATTGATCTCCTATAAAAAAATCCATCACAAACTCGTAAATTTCCTCCTTAATTTCTTTCCATATTTCCCTAATGAATTTGAAATCAAAGCCATCAAACCCCGGAGCCTTGTCGATCCCACATGCCCAAACTGCTGCTTTGAATTCCTCTCTCGAAGGGGTTGTTTCAAGGAATACTGCTTGTGCTTCTGTGATTTTCGGGTGGTTGTCCATATTGAAGTCAAATTTTGGGACTTGATCTTGGGCAAATCTTTGGGCAAAATGATTTCTGATTTCTTCTTTGAGATTTGCCACCCCAAGGATTCTCCTCCCATTGATTTTTATCTGGCTAATCACTTTCTTCTTTTTTTTTGTTAAGTGTGGAGGCATGAAAGAATTTTGTATTGTGATCTTTTAATTTGAAGCCATATGTTCGAGCTCTTTATCTCCAAATTCTTTCTCTTCTGATGAGCCACTGGTGAAGGAAGCTATTGGCAACATTCAGTCTAGCCTTTTCCATATTATCAAGCATTCTGTTATCACTTTTTCCTTCAAGATCTTGAATAACCGCTTCAAATTCTGCAATTTTGTTATCCATGTGGTCAAAATTTTCTGAACGCTAAGCTTTCAGGGGGGGTCTTGAGGATCTTCAGTTTTTTGTGTAGGGGCACATTCGGGATGTTGCGCCATTCATTAACCATGAAGCCTTTAAATTTCGGATTCAAGAACCAGGCATCGTAGCATCTAAAGGGTTTTGGACCCCAGTTGTTGCAAACTTCCTTCGTTATGAGTAGTGGGTTATGATCGGAGAAGCTTCTATTCAGGCCCTTCAACCACAGATGCGGGAAGGAACTCAACCAGTTATGACAACATAGAGCTCTATCAAGTCTGCTTTTTGATTCATTTCTTCTCCAGGTAAATTTCAGTCCATGTAAGGGTAAATCAAGCAATCTCAAATCAGAAATCCATTCCGAGAAATCATTCATGCTACGGTCACATCTGAAAGATCCGGTTCTTTCCCCTGCGTGTAACATGACATTGAAATCACCAAGTAGAAGGATTGGTTTGTTGATACTGTCCACTCTCTGTTTAAGCTCTTCAAACATAGCACATCTTCCCATTCTATCATTATGCCCGTAAATGACACCCACACAACATTCAAAATTATATCTAATAATACAACCTTCAATAAGGATCCATCGACTTCCCATGTGTTTATTTGAGGCATTGAAGGTTTGTTTATCCCACACAGCCATCACTCGACCCCCGTTCGTATCAGAAGCATAGACTTCACAAAAATCATAATCATCATTACCCCACATCCTCTTCATTCTATTTCGAAAGGATATTCTATGTTTAGTCTCCACAAGACCCATAAAGGTAACCTTCTTTTTTCAACTAGCGATCTAATAGGCATGGCCACGGTCCGGGTTGGGCCGGTTTCATTCCGGTTCCATCCGGTTTCGGTTCCATTTGGAACCTGTTGCGAACGGTTCCGATTCCGGACGGTTCCAAACGGCTCCTTGGTGGTACATGAGGCGGTTCCGGCGGTTTCAACTCGTGGGACGGGCGGGTCGGACCATCAGTTCCATTTTTGTTTTTGGGATATTATCAATGGTACCCCTGTACTATAGCAAAATAACAATGGTACCCCAGTGTATTTCAATGGTACCCCCCAAGTATATGCTAATTACAACCGTGACACTATTAATGATTTTTCCGTTAAATGTCCGTTAAATGTTGAATTTAACCTAACCATGGTTAGTTTCTTCTTCTTCCCTTTTCCTTTTCCTCTTCCTGCTTTCCTTCCATGGCTGCTTCATCTTAAGGTCGACATTGATCTTGCATTTAGTTGATTTTTACAATTTGGTTGGTGGGTGAAGTACTACTGGTCCTACTGTATTCCAATTTGTTTATTTTTGAAGTGATAGCAAAGATAACAACTCAAATTGTGCTGATTTTCCATTCAGGGTATTCCTTTATATGCAAGCAATTCTCTGGTTTGGATGGTGTTACATGTTGGAGTAATTGAACAAATAATAAAGGGATTTTTTTCTGAGTTTTAATACAAAGTATATGGTTGGTGGGTGAAAATTTAGGGTATATATTTTACTGAAATAAAATCTCTTTTAAGTGTGTCTCAGAAGAATCTGGATTTGGTTACATATTCCCCACTTAGCTTCTGACATAGCAGTACTGAGATTGGGGAAATTGAATTTGGATTTTACTGAACTTTGAGCAAAATTGCTTAAGCATTACATTTATAAAGAGGGAAAAGTATATCTGAGGTTGAGGGTGTTTGTATTCTATTTGGTTGATGGAGACCTAAATTCACGGTTTTGCAAAATTAAAGAACAACAGAAGACAATAAAATTAGTCAAACTTGATAGAAGAAATTCTTCAAATCAAAAAAACCAAAATAAATTGAACAAGAAATTCTTCAAATTAAAAAAACCCAAATAAATTGAAGAACAAATTCTTCAAACCTGACAAACGAAATTGTAACACCCCAATATTTTCCCGATTTTTTTTTCCCCGATATATTTAATAATTTACTAGTAATATTATATATATATATATATATATATATATATATATATATATATATATATATATATATATATATATATATATATATATATATATATATATATATATATATATTATTTTTTATTAGGCTTGGTCATGAGATTTACAATCCTTTTTGGCAATTAGAATTATTTGGGCCCAAACTTTTCCTTAACCCATCTTTTATTTTCAAAAAAAAAAAGATAATAGGAGGGACTCTTGGTGGAGCTTGTAACTCCCTTAGGGTAATGAAGGATCAAGGCATTAATCCCATATAATTAACCCTTCTTAATTCCTTAATCATTTTCATTTTGACATCCTTTCATTTCTAAAGTTTCCAAGGACAAAAAAAAACATATCTTTTCAACATTCCTCCTAATCCACATTCCTAACTCCATTACACTTGATCATTAGGTGTTTTCCTTTACAATTGTAAGTGTAATTCTTAATCTATGGTGATTCTTAAGTTTTAATTTAAAATTCTATGATTATTATATGTTTTATCTTATAATTCATGTTTAAATTTAAGAATTTAAAATTTCATGTATGATTTTGGGATGTATTTTTCTATCTAAATTGATGAAGAATGTTTCTTTTTAGAGTTTTTAGATATGCATATATGTGAAGAATAGGATTGGTTTGTGTGATGGGTGATTTTGAAATTTATATATAAAAATGAATGTTCATGTAAAAAAAATGTGTGTGGTTAAAGAAATTATTGTTGAACAATGAATTTAATCTCAAAGATGGTTCATAAGAATTATATAAATTTGGTCATCAATATTTAATAGGCAATGTACCATTTGGAATTCATTTGTTGATGAAATTTTGGTGAATCCCGTAAGGTTAGAAAAATGTTAAAAAAATCTGTTTTTGGGACACTTTTTGGCTTGAAAATAGGTTAAAAAATACTTAGAGTAGATTATGAATTATGAAAATTGGTACCCGGGGGTTTTGACGCCTTTCGGACGCAACGGTGAAGTCGGATTTTCAGTTTGACAGTTTTAAATTGAGTTTCTGGACAGATTATGTATGCTGTCCTGTTTTGTGCGTTTACCATGTTATAGTATGTGATGGATGTTCATGATGTGTGTGGTATTCTAGGTGCGGTTGTAATTGTATGTGTGTGTTATGGTTGATTTGAGGAAAGTGTGTATGTGTGCTTATTTCCCGAATACGATTGAACCTTGTAGGAAGTCGATTCGTGACCGGGAATTGAATAGGACTCTTGAGAGTTGGTTATCTTACTTAAGGTATGTACACGCAGCGAAGTTTGCATTTAGTCCGATGTATCATATAATAATGGTAAACAAAAGTAAAGTATGGATATATAGTATGAATATTGTTATCTTTCCGAATAAATAATTTTGATACATTGTTTTGATAAGTAGAGGTAGTATGACCTCACTAACCTTAAAGTGGACGTAGTATGACGTCAATTGGTGGAAATAAATTACTCGCGGTATATGGGGGCATTATGAGCCACCGCGGGGGTATGCATACTTAACCAAAGGCACCGAAGTAAGGCGAGTGTCTATGGTAGAGACTTGCTTAGGGGTTAGCTTCCCCTAATGTAATGTCTCACTTATGGAGATTGGAGTTGTACCGGCAGTATGGCTGGATAGTACAGCAGTATGGCTGACTAACCTTTACATGAAATTGATTATTCTTAGTTAGCGTGATCGAAGCGTATTTTCTGAAATCGACAGCTATTAAATCTTTCTCTTGTTGTATTTAATCAATTGGTATGCGATGTTTGCTGACGTGTACTTTTGGTCTTAACGACCCTGCGATGATATTGTTTCCTTTCTGGGCAATGACTAGCAGTAAGTTAAGTTGCAGGTCTGGGGAGTGAGGATTGTCCCTTGGAGAAATAAATCGTTAAGAATACAGAAGTCTTGATAAGAACTTCTAATAAAAAAATATTTGGTTTTATGAGGCGATTTCGTTCTCAAGTTGTAATAAGTAGATTTAATTTTTTCGTTCTTGTCCGCTGCTAAGAATTTCTTATATCTAGTAGTTTATAATAACACTAATAGAACTCGATCCGCAAGCTTTCCTTGATTTCAAATCCGTTTTATAACTGCCTTCTAACATCCTGGTTTGACTCGGACTATATTTACCTTTCTTTAAAAAGGTCGTCTTCTCTTTTCAAACGATCCGAGTTATTCCGAGATGTTATAGAAATGCATCACGGTTCTTCAAAAGTAAACAACAACAAAAGATAATAAAATTAGTCAAACTTGATAGAAGAATTTCTTCAAATTAGAAAAACCCAAAGCCATTACACAAGAGTGTATATTATACAAGTTCCTAACACAATTTACAATCTAAATAAGCCATCATCGAGTTGATTTCTGCTCACAAGATCTTCGGTTACATTGTCGGGCTTGAGATGAAGCAGCCATGGAAGGAGAGCAAGAATAGGAAAGGGAAAAGGGAAGAAGAAGAAACTAACCATGGTTAGGTTAAATTCAAAATTTAACGGACATTTAACGAAAAAATCATTAATAGTGTTACGGTTGTAATTAGCATATACTTGGGGGGTACCATTGAAATACACTAAGGTACAATTGTTATTTTGTTATAGTACAGGGGTACCATTGATAATATCCCTTTATTTTTCCTTTTAAATATTTATATAATATAAAAATACTATAATACTGTACCTTTAATGATTACTTGATTATTAGCGAAATTCATTGCTTGTCAAGTTGTCATCGTTATTAAAATATTCACTAAAAAGAATGAAAAAACTAAATTAATAAGAAACGAATCAACGATAATGTCGATAAAGATGATTAATAAAAAAAGAGGGAGAAAATGGACTTGAACCTATTACCCAAAGGAATACTAAGCTGCCTACGTATCCCGAAGGAATCAAACCCCACGTAGTTCTTTGTCATACCTTTTATTTGTAGTTGTTGAATGTTGATTTATCGTTGTCCGATGGATCCTATTCGTCTTCGTCATCATCATCTGGTTGTTTAGATGCTTCCGCGGACTCTCCTCCTGACGATGATGCAGATGTATCCATCATCATCCATGGATCATCATCATCGCCTTGATCATCATCATTCCTTAGTCCTTGTGTTCGAATCTCTGCTTGATCCCAATCTTTCTTGCAAACACATATTTGAATACTATGTGGAGCAAGACGAGATCTCTTTTCGTTTAAAACTCTTCTACCTGCACTAAAAGTAGACTCTGACGCAATCGTAGAAGCAAGAATTGCAAGGATATCCTTTGCAATTCTCGATAATATGGTAATTTTTATAGATTTTTCTTTCCACCACTCTAAAATATTATAGCTACCTTGGTCAATTTCAAAGTGATGTTTAAGATAATTATCTAATTCTAAATATGCAGTGGAGGGTGAAGAAGAAGATAATCCTACAAAACTCTCATCTTGGCTCATTATATTAGTTATTACGGAATTATAATAAGAGGGACGTGCCGAGACGCTAGCACGCTTGGACATATCGCGTTTTGGGTTATATACACTAGCATAGTAATCATAAAGTTCTGCTAAAAGTTTTTTACAAGTTCTAACATAATTATGTACATCACTAGGCGAGCAATCTA
>NC_080050.1:13925020-13985020 GCF_026212465.1 Amaranthus tricolor | reverse complement strand
CATTTTTAAACACATCCTCATCATAACTTGTAAAACTCTAAGACATTTTTCTAGAATTGAACTTAAAAATATCATGAATTTCATTATGTAAAAAAGGAGCCTCTGAATTTGGATTACGTGTGTCATTTGTCCCAATAAATGATGAATCTAGATTAACACACTTATGGTTGTAATTATGGCTTGTTCTTGTTGTTTTTGAAGAAGTTATAGGAGAGAATTTACTTATGATTTTAATACCATATTTTTTAACTAAACCTCCAAAATCATCCATTTTTATAATTAATTTAGCTCCACTAATGACTAATTGATGAATATAGTTTTGATATGAAAAAGGAGAACATGCAAAATAAAAAGATAGTCATAAACTTCTGGTTTCAGTGCAGGTTTTGTGCTGATGAGGTGGCAGTTAGGTGATGGTTGTTTTGTAGAGGGGTTGGGTGGTGGCGATGGTAATGGTAGTGGTATATAGGATAGTTTTAAAATTAGCCTTTTAAAGACAATAAAAAAATTACTCAAAATAATCCAACCTTTTATTCACTTTCCTACATAATCCCAACTTTTAATTAACCATGAATAATTTCAATTTTAGAGTCAGTTACCGAGAAATTGTTGACCAAATAGTAACTGATTTTTACAGGTTAATTACAAAAAAAAGAGGAAACATAAAGTAAGGTTAAATTACCTAGAATGATCCAACCTTTTCATGATTTTCTTATAATAATCCCACCTATTGATTAACCATGAATAATCCAAACATTGGAGAGTATTTTCTTGGAGTAAACCCGGTAACCGGATGACTTGTTATAGTAAGTTTTATTTTCTTTAAAAAAAGATAAATTAAAATAAAATGTCAAAAAAATATTTAAAAAGTTTCAAATTTATTTAATTATTCAGAATTTTTATGTAAATTTTTAAACTTTTTTTCTAATTTTACATTAATTTTCAGTTTACTTTTTTGGTGAATTACCTACTATAACAGGTTATCGGGTTATCCAAGCTTACTCTAGGAAAACACCCCAAAAGTTGGCATTATTCATGGTTAATTAATAGGTTGGATTATTGTAGGAAAATCATGAAAAGATTGGATTATTCTAGGTAATTTTTTCTAAAATAAAAATAACAAAATTATCACAAATTAAAAGTTAAAATCAAAAAATGAACTTATTTAATTTTTTATATGTTTTTATTTTACATTTTTTTTTATAATTCATTATATTTATTTTTTAATTTTTATGCAAATTAACTTGTTGTATAGTTAAGAGTTTACCTTGGTGCATTCTTACCCAATACAAACAATAGTTGGGTTATTCATGTTTAATCCAAAAGTTGAAATTATCGTGGGAAAATCGGTAAAAAGTTGTATTATTCTAGATAATTTATCCTAAAAATAATTTTTCTAAAATTATAAGTTTAACATGATAAATTACTTTTTGTCGAAGTTTATATGCAATTTGTTCATCCAAATTTTAATATTCGAGTATTTGGATAATTAAAATTTTGGGTTCGATCAAAATTTGAGACTTTTCCCATAATATTGCTAAAAAAAAATAATTCCCACTTTGCATTATGTGGGAAAGTATTTCACACAATATCGTCAACGTGGAAATTTGTTTTTTTTTTTATTTTTCAGACAAAACCGCCACCGGAGATGGTGGTTTGCCTTAAGCACTAAACCGCCACATGAAGTGGCGGTTTGGTCAAGGCAAACTACCATCTCATGTGGCGGTTTGGTCCCTGGTAAACCGCCACTTTATGTGGCAGTTTGCTTGTGGCCTGCAACTTTTTTTTTTCTTTCATTTCCCCTAAATAGTGAACGCAACCTGCATTAAACTAGTTCAATACCACCTATTCCATAATAATCAATTACGAACCAACTTGATTTGCAAAAATTAATTATGAAAATAATGCGAAGATATATTACAATCATGGAAAGTCATACAAGAAGTTCAAATCATATAAGAATATACAAAGTTTGTTAAACTACAACCCCCGGCCCCTTTTGTTTTGCGCACTGGTGGATGATGATGGTGTGAACTCGTCAACCTCCGCAATGACATTAAGAGCAGGAGCTCGTCGTTGACTAGCACGCTGATATGTGATGATCCTTTGCGGAGGAGATGGATGTGGAGAAGGAGTGGTGATGGAAGCTGGAAGAACGAATGGCGACATAGTACCGGATGTCGATGGCGATCTGGAAGACCGACCTCGAGTAGATGAACGCTGGCGACCTCTTGTGGACCGAGAACTGGATCCTCCGGAAGAGCTACCTCGGTGGGCTGAACTCCGTGGAGAAGGAGTGTGGAATGTGTCATCAACCTTGCCAATGATGGGTGGAGTCGGTATAAGGTACTCTAACCCGCCTGACTCAACGCATCGGTCAACCTCGCGTTAATGGAGCCTAGGGTCTGAGAACATAGCCGATACCCCATATCAACTGGCGATGTAGCGGCCCCTTGAATCGTGTCATTGCATTGTATGAGCACAGATCGAATGCGCTCAGCCTGTTTGTTATGATTATATTGTTAAAAGAGTCACATAAAACTATTACTATATGTTATGAGTGTTGATAGAAGACGTACCAGTAACGTAGATGTCGGATGGTAATGTGATCTTGGCTGCGCATATGTGGTGTTCGTTAGGCGTAATATGTAGATACGCCTGTACCAACTCATGTACATAGCAGAGCTATGACCTGTGAAGTTATCTCCTCGAACCAATCTAGATGCTCGGTCATTCCACGCATCTACATGCGATCTATGTCGTACGAGGTAGTTCTTGTCCCCAGTCCTCCAATCGATCGCATGTAGTTGAGGTTGGGTGTCACAGGCTTGCGGAATAACCTGCTCCAAATCGAATTGACGCATGACACGATCTGGGAGATGTAGCTCGACGATGCTAAAGCAAATAAGTGGACAACGTGATCTCCAAATCTCGTGGCCCGATGTACATATGTGCGGCAGAGCGTCCATCTTAGTCACTGTGTAAGGCTGCCATGTCATCTGTAATAGAAATCAATATGCTCAGTATTATATACAATTTATTCATAACTAATACAAATAGTAAATGTTAATAACCTGCTCGTCCCGTTGTCGATCAAGTGCGTCTCTGTAGTAGACGAGAGTATGTGGGAGTGGGATCTCGAAAGATATACGCGAAGCCAGCTGCAAACAAATAAACATTGTTTAACAATTTTTATGTATCATAAAATACTGAAATTATGAATTTGAATAGTGAATTGAGTGTTGCTACCTTATTGCTAAAGGATCCATCCCGCGACGATGCTGTGAACCTAACACCGGTTCAAAATCATCCGCGTCATCTTCCTGATCATGTTGCCCATCGGGTCAAATCGTCCGAATTATGGGCCTCCCTATATGAATATGCTCCCATGACCATATCTGTAACAACATCAAGCAGCCACCAATGTCCTTGGCACCCTTACGAGATGCTCGACATAAGTTACGATACAGATACGCTAGGGTAGCACTTCCCCAACTGTACTCATCTATGCGCTCCAAGTCTCCCAGTAGAGGGAGATAGATCAGCTGCATCGAGTCACCGCTCTTGTATGGAAACAAGATGCATCCAAACAGGTACAAGATGTATGCTCGCGCATGTCTATCAACCGTAACATCATCCGTGTCATCCTCTAGCACGCTAAAATGCTCTCGGTGCCAAGTCAGCTTCAATGACGATCCAACGATGATCTTCGGCTGCGTGGGGTCTTGAGGGTTTTCAGATTCAACATGATATTACTAAATATTAAAAAAAAATACTTTGTTGACCTTCGAGGGAATGTTTTCTTATTATGACCACTAAGTCCACAAAAGCTACACATGTTACGAGGATTCGTCAACGGTGCATCCATTTCATTCTGTATACGAGCTGATCGCGGACGACCCTTTCCACGCTTCGTTGAGGGATCTGGAACAATTGTAGGACCGTTCCAAGGATCGCAGGTGAACATGTCTGGAACAGGCATGAAAGTCTTCTTATATGTCGATACGTATTTTGTAGTGCGAAACGAAGGGTCCACAAAAGCATTGTACGATATGTTACAAGCTCGACATACTGCAAGAACATGTGAGCACGGTAACTTGAAGATGGTTGGTTTCTAACAGGAGCATGATGTTGCTGTGAGGTCAACCATGTAGGATTTTTCACCTTTTCCTGCTATCCTATTGTCACAACCAGTGGTGACCTCAAATATCCCACACACTATGTCATATATCCTAACATCATGAAAGCGTGCTTTTTCAGCATTCTTATCAATCATATCAGTTGGTTTCTTGGCATACACATGTCCATTGTCTAATTTTTTTCTCCCTAAATTCCTCCTTGTGGCAAAGTATTCGTTAACCCGAAAGAATGTCATCCTAACCAATGAAGTGACTGGGAATAACTTGGCCCCCTTCATTACGCCGTTGAACGCTTCAAACATGTTTGTAGTTCTCACTCTATATCGATGCCCACCGTCATGAATCAAAGTCCATTGGCGCTCAGGAATAAAACCATCCACTAAGTACTTATGCGCGTCCTCATTAAACTCTTTAAGGCGATGCATGTAGAAATTATATTTCCAAATCTTTGTCTGTTCAGAAGCTTTTCCAAATAAGTTTTTGACTGCTATGTTTTTGAACTTCTTATGCACGTTCGAAGCTAGATGACGTTTACAAAACCAATGGAATGCAAATGGCTCTTGCCAACCTTTTCCAATTCTATTCATTGCATGCAAAATTCCCTTGTGGCGATCAGATATAACACATAAGCCGTCCCTCTTAGTGACATAATGCGTTATACAATCCAAGAACCAACTCCATTTGTCGTTGCTCTCTCCCTCCACAACGGCAAAGGCAAGTGGGAACAACTGAGAATTTGCATCTATCGCCATAGCAATCATTAGTGTGCCTCTGTACTTTTCCGTACAAATGTGTACCATCTATAGAAATAAGGGGACGATAGTGGGGAAACCCTTAATGGATAGTCCGAAAGCCCAAAAAATTCACTTAAACATCACTCTGGTAGGATCCATTGTCGGTTGGACTTCCCATTGCACAACTGTTCCTGGATTAGATTGCATTAATGCCTGTAGGTACCTTGGAATCTCCTCAAAGGACTTATCCCAATCCCCAAATACTTTTGTTATAGCCTTATTTTTGACCAACCAAGCTCTCTTATATGTTATAACAAATCCGTTTTTATTTTTCACAAACTAACGAGTGACTTCACCTTAAACGCTGGATCAACTCTGATCATATCCACGATAAGATAAGCAACAAATTCAGAAGTAAGGAGGGGATGGTCGTCACTGTAATAAACTGAGCAATCTTGATTATGACCCTTATATCGCACAATCTTAAATGATCCCGTTGCGGTCATAACAGCTGCATCCTCCATTCACAACCTATATCCTCCGCATTAGCGCATTGGATAACGTACTTTGAAGGCTCTAACTCAATTACAATGAAATTTCTATTGATAGAAATCGCCAATGCTTTAACATTCTTCTTAAGGTGGTATAAGGAGCTAAACTCTTGCCCTATCCTAAAGTCTCCATTTTCATTCATGGAGTTGTCATCGTTCCAAGTCGTCCATGCATCAATCAATCTTTGATCAACCTCATCAACTCTAAGCCAATCTTGAGATGGAGCACCATCTCTAATCGCTGCATCTAGAGCTTCTCTTCTTTGATCATCCTCCTCTGAATCAGAATCAATATGTTCATCTTTCTGATCTAAAGAGTCAACCTCGTTCGCATTAAGCCTACCCAAGTGACTCGTGGAAAAGGTGTTCATTACACAACCACTAATGCCACGTGAATGAGTTGGAGAGGTAAACTCATCCAAGTGCTCATTAACGTAATTTGGGTTACTTAACATTTCTGTGAATGTATCATGGCGTACACAAGGACCTGATTCTGGAAGTTCCATGCTAGTCATGACTTCCCTCGCATTATCCAAATTTGCAACCAATTCAACATAAACCTCCATTGCCGTTCCAGTGGCTTGTGATGCCGCATAAGCAAGAGCACTTATGCTTTCATCATTCTTAATCGGGACTAACACATTTTTCCCACTCACCGGATATATCATCTCCATTTTTAATATAAAAGAGTTGCGATCACAACCAATTACATCACAGATTTTGCTATGTAACACCTAAAAATTAGTATTCTGACGATGGATAAACATCACTGTATTTAATCCTCCATTATACCCAACATCGGATCTAGTATAACTTACTTCCCCATCCCAATACACTATAACGTGAAAATGATCCATATTTTGCAAACACAAACATGTTTTTAATGTGATTTCACATACACTTAATTGTTGATTGTGAGTAAGGGAAGTGTAAATTTGAATACAAGAATTTGTGATATTAAGGTATTATAACACTTATTAAAAAGTTCATTTCAAATATAAAGCTAAAAATACCATAAATATATACTAAAACCATTAAACTAACCCTACAAAGTAATAAACTTTCATTCAAGCATTTCATCAAACACTTTATATGCATACAATCTAAATCATAAAATTCAACTACAAATGTGTAGAATGTAAGCTTAATTCATGAAATCAAGAGAATGTAACAAACAAGCAATGTATTTATAACTTCAAATGACAACAATAATGAACAAAATATTCAATTTGCAAATTGAAATAAAATAGGGTTTATATTAATACCTTAAATGATGATGAAAATGAACAAGTAAAGAAGGAGAAGATGAGAATGTAGTTGATTAATTTAATTGAATGAGAGGAATTGTGAATATGAAGTAAATGAGGATTGAAGAAATTTTTTTTTAAAGTAGAACCGACAGCAGCTTGAGAAGGAGGCAAATGAAATGAAGTAAAGAAACAAGAACAGACTGGCGTTTTGTACAAGTATAAAACCGCCACTTCAAGTGGCGGTTTGCTTCATATTATTATCTTTTTTTTAAAAAAAAAAAAACTAAAATTCATCTAAACCGCAATTTCATCTAGCGGTTTAGTTCAGATTCCTAAACATAACCGCCATTTCATGTGGCGGTTATATTAAAAAAAATTTAAACCCATCCTACATGAATGGTATTGTGGGAAATACTTTCTCATAATAACTAAAGTGGAAAAATTTTTTTTTGGGGTAATATTATGGGAAAAGATTCTCAAAATTTTCACACTTGACTCTAATTCACACATTTTCTCTCCCCCAAAAACTCATTTCCTTTCAAGTGGTAGAAAAAATGAGCAGGAAGAAAGTGGTGGTAATTGGGGGAACAGGTTACCTTGGACAGCATCTACTTGAAGCATTTTCTGATCTCCAATCATCCCCTTTTTCTTATGATCTTGCTTTCACTTATCATTCAAACCCTCCTTCCAATTTGCTTCATGCTTTTCCTCAATCTCTTTCCTTCCTTGTTGATTTGCAAAATGGTAATGGCTTTGATTCCATCTCCACCATTTTTGGTCAGGTTTGTTTTCCGAACTCCATTTTCAAGTATGCTCACTTACATGTATTCAGCTTTCAACATTTTGTTAGCTTATTTTATCTGGGTTTGGTTAATTACTCGAATATTTATTGACATTGTCTATGTTGTTTTCAAATTGTGGATCCTGTATTTGTACGTTGTTGGATTTTGATTGATTCTTTCTTTATTACCCATTTGAATTGCTGGTTGTTTTCTGCAAGGGAAGGGCAATGCTGCTCCTGATCCATTGTGATTGTACTTTTAATTATTAAAAAAAACACATATTTGAATTGATGCGACTTTTGTGGTTGGTTGGTAGCTAATTTTAGCTGTGGATGGTTACAGATTAAACAACTAATGATCCCATTTATGATATAGATTGTTCTTTTTGGATAGGGTAATTCTCATTAGTCTAGTCAAATTTGAGATGATGGGATTTGAATTTCATTGTAGTCTTAGCTTTATTTTGATTGAACCAACTGATTGAATGAATTTAGTTGCAAAGTATTACAAATATTTGACTTATAAAATGTTATTGATGTGTCAGCCAGATGTGGTTGTGAATTGTGCTGCAGTGTCGGTACCTCGAGCTTGCGAAGTCGATCCTGTGGCTGCCATGTCTGTTAATGTTCCTACTTCTGTTGTCAACTGGTTGTTGAGCTTTAAAGAGAAAGAGACCCTTTTGATTCACCTTTCAACTGACCAAGGTACAATTCATGCTGGTGCTTTTATTTTTAAAGAGCTTTGCAATCAAATTTTACTTGTTGAAAAGATGAGAATTTTCGCAAAGCTTCATTTAGATGGTTTTTGAGGATGTCTGCCATTAATAATCACAATTTTGTCGTTCTGAGTTGTTTTCCTGTTCTGCTATCCCTAGATAAGGTGGACTTGTCTAGTATGATCACTGATCAGTGGCGGATCCAAGAAAAAAAATAATGTCAAAAAACAAAAATTTAAGTAAAAAGCACTTCATGTGGAAGACAATAGACTAACCAATTCATTTATGGTGTATATTTACATATACACCTTGATTTTATTTTGGATTTAATTGATGTCAACTGACATCAATGACTATACCCTAGATCCGCCTGTGCCTGTCTCTAGCTATAATCTTCTATTGTTCTAAACAATTTGGTGCACAAAATTTTGTGGCAGACTTTTAATGGTATTTTTTTTTAATTTTTAATTTTTTATTTTTGGCTAAACTCCTTAGTTTTCATGCAAGTGAAATTTGAGCTCTAGGGAATGATTTATATATTTATCAATTGATCTTGGTGTCATGTCTTGATGGTCCAAACTTATAATTCATTCTTCTTTTGTTATGTGGATCCGACAATGACATTATTAAAGGCTCAAAATGACTTAAAAAGAATATAATTGTTTTATTAAAGTGAAGAGATTTTGGATTGACCCTCAATATATTGAGATCCTCTAAAGCTAATTGTTTTGATTGACCCTTTACTATAAGACAAATCATTAAATTCTAGGGACCGAATGCATTTAGGGCATGCTTGAATTGAGTGTAAATATTCAAAGGAGTTAAAAAAGTCAAAGTAAAAAATTAATGAAATTTGATTGTTATAGAGATGGGAGAATTGTTGCAAAGTAATGAAAAATGAATGAAGCTCTCAGTTTTGTGGGGTAAATATTTACCCTAGGGGAGGGTGGGGGAATGTATTACCTCTATTATAGGTAATAGGGGAAGTCATCTTCTTTTCTTTTCATTATTTTTATTTCATGCTCATTTTATCTTCTTTACAACTATCTCAACTACTTCAAATGCAATTCTATTTGCTTTCATTTCATTAGTTTGACTTTATTTCCCCTAAATATTTACACCCAATCCAAGCATGCTCTTAGTGTGAAAATCTAGAAACTGAATATGTGTAGTTTTTTTTACTTAAGTTTCTTGTTTACTTCAACTGAAATGTTTCAGTTGTCAGTTTACGAAGGGACCAAATCGTTTTACAAAGAGGAAGATGAAACCATGCCAGTAAACGTTTATGGAAGATCAAAACTTGAAGCGGAGAAGTTTATTACTGCAAAATTTTCAAACTTTGCAATTTTGAGAAGCAGTATCATCTACGGTCCACAAACTGTATCACCTGTCCCAAAGTCCCTTCCAATTCAGGTCTGAATAGTAGGAATTTTTTGTGTTCATATTACCTGTCTCAAAATAATGCAGAAATGCAGCTAATAAGGAAGTAAACAAACCCTGCCATTGTGCTGGTAGAAATTGGCAAAATTTACTGCATAGAGAGCAATCTATTTAAACTGTTACGGATTATGACTCTTTGTAATAGTAGCGTCATCTATCTAAGGTGGGTTCTATAAAGAATAATTTGGACACCAATAAGCTAATGGTATTTGACTAACCCTTGAAAACTTGCTTAGAGAATTAAATGCTTATTTTTAAACATTTGATGATGATGTTCGCTATAATGGTTTTTAAATGTAGATCAAAAAATCGACACAAATCACTGAGGGGAGGAATCAATATTTTGAACTATTCACCTATCTATTTTATTTTGTTGTATTTTTTGAAATGTATTCACCTTCTAGCATGTCTTAAACTTTGTTGTAGGCTGCTGCGGCTAACTTCCAAAATATGATAAGGACGTTAGATTTAGAGTTTGTGCACTAGTTCGCTTAAGTTATCCCACGAGTTCTTTAAGTAAATTTCAAATTGATCGGAAAACTTAGTTAAGATGTGAATTTGCCAATTTGTGTCTACACCCAACTTGACATCAACTTCCAAACACCTTTGATTCGTCTACGCCAATTGGATTGTTTAGCTTGTTTGATGTGTCTACCTAACTCACAAAGGTTTAATGATTTCAAAAACTCTATTTTTATTCTAGTTTGTATTTGCTTCTCACAAAACTTTAGTTTCAAATTCAAATAAAACCTTAACTCCTATTATCTACACTTAGAAATATAAGAATTTTGTAGAAGTGCTACTATCTGCACCAAAACTTCTAAGTTCTAACTAAATTAAAGCTCTAAATTAGAAATTAAATGCAAAACCGATTTTGATTAGTTTGTGTTTATCACAAGCAAGAATCCGTAAAAAGAATCCTCTCCGTGAAACCATAGTCCAAAATAATGCCACATTAACAAATAGCAACCGTATCATAAAGGTTTTTGAGTTCACAACAACTAAAATGTAGACCGATATAACCAATAAACCATCTGAATTAACATCTAAATTCGTTTGGTCCAAAACAATATTTTTGCTTATTTCTTGCAAACACTAAGACTCCTATACTAATTACAATTTATTCGAACCCTAAACTACGCCCAATCAAAAACTAGGCGTCGAGATGTCAACAACAAGTCGTTTTAATGATTGTTGTCTGCTACACTGAACCTTGGCAACGAGTGTTGTCTTTGGACCAATGAGCCATCGACTTCTATCACAATACCAAACCTCGTGTTGAATACCCACTTACCTATGCATTTCTTCAACGTTAGCTTTGTCGATTGGTTCATTTGCATTTAAACTCTTCGAATGACCCATTATGAGCATAGACGTCATCTCCCTACTATGTGCAATACATGCTTGCTCTATGCCTAATGCAATTGATTTCTAAATCCTTTCATGAGCCCCTTTATCATCTTTCTTATCAAGGATTGTCCTACAAATCTACCAATTCCTTGTCAAAATAGGGATGTATCTCATCTCATGCACCTTAAAGCTAATGGTAATAGTTGGATGGTGCTAAATTTTATTAGACAAGAGTTGTTGCCTTTCTTCTCCATCATATGAAAAGGCCCTATTTAGTTCTCCTTAAACTACTTTCTTTTGTGCTTCTTGTCCTTGGAGAACTTTCCATTCTTGACATTTACTCACACAAGCTCATCGTCCATCCTGGTTGCCTCACATCATTTCCCCTTAAATTGTTGATGCACATTGCACCACCTTACCTTTGTTCAAGCACGACGGATTCCTCATTCCTATAGTCCTTCATTTATATCAAATATATTTATTATGGTGTCATGAGTTACAATGTAAATTTCTTACCTAGCGCACTTTAGAGAATAAGTATTCTTAAAACCATCGTGCACAACTCCTTTGCAATATTATCATGGTCGATCGAGTGCATGACATATGGTTGTTGGAATCACATAACACTCTACGTAGATCAAACTATGGACCTACAACAGAGCTCAAAAGTTCCTTTCTATGTATCCTTATCTCATTGATATTGTGTACTCTACCCACCTTAGTGTATATAGACTATCCAACTTTTGTGTAGTGTAATAAAAGCTTCTCTTCCTCCTTGACTATAACCATTTTACGTGGCTCCATCTACAGGTATGAAACAAGCCTTTCATTTGATTTTACTTTTGCTTCTAGAGTGGAAAATGTTCTCCATTTGTTATTGTGGTTCTTCTATTATGAAATCATGTAAGACCATCCTTGTTAGTAATTTTGGATTTCCTTGTCATTTCCAGTTCTTTGTCTTTGGGCCAAATAGGAATACCTCGATTAGCTAAATACTAACACTCCTAGTTAACCTCAATGGCTCCCCATGATCATGCTCATCCGTCATCGTCAAAGCACAAGAGTTTGGACATTCCTAGCATAGTGTACATCGTTGTTGCACCAGAAATTTTCAAGTTTTCGAGGAATTTAGCTTGCTTAGACATAGTAGATCACATTTCCTTCTTCGCGATCCCCCCAACTTCACTTGTCACTTGTGGACAATGTTTCCTTTAACTGTCATTCAAATTTCTCAGCTATGTTTATCAACTCTTTGAAGGCAAGTCTTGTGTGAACTTCGATGTTTTCCCTTAAGTCATCTGCAAGTCCCACGATCAACTTCGCTCACTTTCAATCTTCATCCTAAATTATGTTACATTCAATGAACAACTATCAAAACTCATCGATGTACTCTTGTAGAAGTTCAAATCTTTGTTTCAAAAAAACTCCATGCCTGATTTTATATATATTGGGCACATACCTGTGAAGTATCTTTCGCTTTAAATCACTCCAAGTATTGATATTGGCTTTCCCTTCTCCACTTCTCGTATGTGTTGATTTTGCATGCCCTTCTACCGAAGAGCAGATATCTCGGTCAACTTTAACTTGGTCGAATTAAAAATGCTGATTTAACGGTGTGTTCCCCACTCAAAATAGTTCTCTAGCTTTCATTGATATTAAGGTAGTTCTCCCGGATCAGATGCAAGTTAAAATTCTTTAAACCCACATGAAAGTTTTGATCTTCATACCTTGGTTGAGGATATGGAATAACCTTATCATGATGCTTCTTACGTTATCGTTGCATCCGGTTGCTTTACTAATTTGGAAGTTCCATCTACTCTGGCCACGATTTTGGCTTCTAACCTTTTCAGATCTGACATGCTTTATAAACTAGAAAAATGAACGGAAAAAAAAAAAAATTTCAACCTATAGGCTATGCTAATGCTATCATTAATTAAATGGCCTGCAATTTAACGTCCCTTGAAATCATAAAGAAGCCTGAATGTCTCTCAGATAATACAACTGGTTTTCTCTTGCAATTTTCTACTTTTGCAATATGACCCTCGCTCAATGCCATACTTGACGGCTTGCATACTATCATCAGCTTATGAAGAAATGACGTTTCTAATCTCCATTTTTTGTGATACAGTGGATTGATGATGTACTCTCAAAAGGAAACAAGGTGGACTTCTTTTATGATGAGTATCGATGCCCTGTGTTTGTCAAGGATGTTGTAGCTGTCATAATATCCTTGACAATGAAATGGGTCACAGGTGAGGAAGTTGTTTTCCGACATTACGCTTCTTTTCTTACAAGAACAAAGACTTTTTTTTACTATTATGAATTCCATCATCTTATACCTGTTGTCCATTGCTAGATTGCTCACTAAATTCTATGCTTTTCTCGACTATTTTACACACTCATAAAAGTTGCACTATATTTTTCCTGTTTGTTGTTTGACCAGAGGCTAGACCCGTGAAATTGCTGTTAAATCTTGGGGGACCAGATAGAGTTTCTCGTGTTCAGATGGCTAAGGCTGTAGCGGAGAGCAGAGGATATGATACGTCATTGATCAATTCCGTGTCTGCATCATCGGTAGTATCTGTATAGAGATAAATTGAGTAATTCCTAGTTGCGGTTGCGAGTTTAATTTTTTTTAGATAGAATCAATTATCAACTATATTTGACGACACCTATGTCTCAGGTTGATCGCGGTGTTAAATCCCCGGCAGATATATCCATGGACATCGACAAACTGGTTAAAACACTTAATATATCTCCAATTTCATTCAAAGAGGGTGTAAAATTAACACTCAATATTCCATGACTGGTGAATGAGCCTACACAGACACATTTACATTGTGGCCAATCACATTCCATATGTTGTTTATTTTGATGCCTGAGATCAATTTATGTATAATTGCAAATTTGTACAAATTCACAATGTGCACAATTGTGGTTGTGGACACAGAATTTCCCTCAATTTCTAGAATATGTATTTACTAATTTGTTTTAAAAGGTTGTTACAATTGTTAAAAACAACGCTAAATGCTTTTTTGATTCACATTGCACAAAATGATTGCAACCTTCAATACTTCTCTTTCCCATCCCTCTAAACGGTTACCTTACTTTCCTAAACCTTCTCTTGCGTTTTGTTCTACTTCCTTTGTTTTTAGTTGCTCCAAAATACTTTTTTTTTCCGGTCTAATGAGATTGTTGGATTCTTTATATCTTGAGTGATGTAGCTAAAAATTATACTACCTCCTATTAATTTTAGGTGTCCCATCTACTTTTAGGACACTATTTATTATTAATCTATAAATTAAAACATGGCCACGTGGGATCTTTTTTGATTCATTTTGATGTAAAGATTATTAATATTAACTTTTTATAATTTTTAATTATACATAACTCGATATATTAAGGATCGATTAAGTGCATTGGAGGGACACTTAAGATGAATAGGAGGGATTATAAATTTAAGAATCATTTGTTATTTATAGTCTTAAAGTTTCAATCATTTATAAATTATGTGTTACTTGCAAATTATAGTCAATATAAATAAAAAAGTGTAAGCATTGTAATTACCTTGGCAGATTTTGATTATAAAAAAAAAATAAATGACCCGGTATCTATGTTTCGCAAATACCCAATAATACACCATGATATAGCTCACTCATGAATCTATGCCCACCATGAAAAGTTGATGGCAACACGACACAATGCCTAGTGGAACTGGATGCAATATTGCCCTTTGTAGATGTATTAACTATTAGAATATTTATCAACACATTTTCTTTTAATTATTATGAATGAAAGATAATCTTTAAGACTCTATCATTGTCCAAGCATTTACAAAAAAGTGTTTTAATGACTTACCTGAATGAAGGATTGTATCAGCTTCCTTTACACGATTCATTAATCATTGAGCATACCACTTATTGTAGGAAACTAGAATAAATTATTATACACCAAATATTATATTTTAGGAATAGAATTATGCAGTAAATTATTTCTTTCCTAATTTAGAGTTTTATTAGAGTATATAAGCAAAGCTTGTAATTCTTAATGAATAATACAAAAAGTATTCAACCAAACCAAAACCCTAATCTCGATTACTTCAACTTTTTATGGTATCAGAGCCAAACAGTTAGTTTAGGGATGGTATAATTTTTCCGGCAACATCATCTACCATTTCTTTCTTACCTGCAATGGAAGACAAAACCCAAAACAAATACCAAAATCAGCAGCTTATTACAGTTGCACAAATGGAACAAATGTTCTAGTAATTTCAACAACTTAACAAATAAACAATCCCACAAATGAACCACAATAGACTGAAATTGACATACAAAAATTACACTAAGTGATGTAAACTTATCCAGATCGCAATCGAAGGGAGGGGATGTCTCAATCATATCATCGATGTCCCTCTAGAACCCACAGCCTCAAATTACCAACAATAGAAACAACGATCCGTTGTATTATCATGAATTATAGCCAATATCGACTCAGATCTAGTGAATAAGTTTCTTGATTACAATACGGCATAGGATCTTTGGAAAGGGATTGAAACTCTATTGAGTAGTGGAAGGGACGAATTGCAAATATTCGATTTGAGCTGTAAGGCAGCAAGTCTCAAGCAAAACAATGACTCAATTGAAGTGTATTATAGCAAACTCAATACACTGTGGAAAGAAATAGATCGTCGGATGCCAAACCCAATGAAGTATTCTGAGGATATCGCTGTATTTAATTCGTTTATTCAAAGACAGAGACTCTATCAATTCTTGGCTGGAGTAAATGAGGACTTGGACAAAGAAAGGCGTGACTTACTGAACCAAGAACCTTTACCCACTCTCGAAATGGCGTACGCTATGATCCGTCGAGAACTAGCACGACGTGGCATCATGGGTACCACCTCATCGCCAGGAACGAATCCTTCAGAGATTGGAAAAGGGCTTGCCATCTAAAACCGGTCAAAGACCTCATTCTGGCATGATGACGGGGATCGATCTCACCTTATGTGTAGTCACTGTGGAGGCACGAAGCACACAAGAGAAGGGTGTTTTAAGCTCATAGGGTACCCAGAGTGGTGGGAAGAGCACAAGCACTAGAGAGCCGCCACCAAGGCCACGGTTTCCCTGACTAGCGGCAAGGCTCATCCGATGATCGGTAAACACTACAAGAGCAGCCCACCATCGATCCCTACCAACCCCTAACAGGTAATGCAAGTAGAAAAGGGGATACTTCACCGGCAATAATGGTGGAAAAAAAGAGTCAGAAAAGGACTCTTAAGAAAATGGAGGAAATCATACGGAGAGAGAGGGTCAATCTAAGTGAGAGAATGGGGGGTGGGTACTTTCCTAAAATAATCCCTTTTATAAGGAATTTTATAAACCTAATACTACCCACATACACCCAACTCGGATACCCGGGTGTCCCAACAATGAAGCCCATCAAATTATTCAACCCATTCACTCCATTAATAAACGTGTGGGCCTTTTATGTGAGCAAAAAAATTCAACTTGGATTTTCGGTTGTAGGGCGACCGATACGATGACATATGAACCCACTGATCTTCTCTCCTTTACAAATACTCCTCGAAATAAAATTCAGACTGCCAATGGTGATTTTTTTGATGTTACTAAAGCTGGCCCGGTTGATATTTCTCCGTCCTTGCAACTAAAAAAATTGTCTTTTAATTTCTAGTTTAACTCATAAAATTTTTCTGTTAGTCGGTTAACTTAGAAATTAAAATGTACTGCTCTCATGACATCTAGTGGTTGTATTGTGCAAGATGCTCAAACAGGGGCGATCATTGGGCGTGGTACTGAGAGAGAAGGACTATAATATGTGGATGAGGCGGGTCACAAAGGTCATACATCGCTTGCTCGTGGGTCTCCTGATCAACAACTAAGGATATGGCACAAAAGTCTAGGACATCCCTCATTGGCTTATCTAAAACGTCTTTTTCCCTTACTCCATAGTTGTAATAATTTGTTGGACAGTGAAGCTTGTGTGTTAGCTAAGAGTCACAAACATTCTTATTTTCCTAGCTTATCTCATACTCATAAACCTTTTGTGTTGTTACATTCTGATGTGTGGGGCCCAGCTCCGATTTTTAATTCTCATGCTTTCTCGTATTTTGTTCTCTTTGTTGATGATTGCACAAATATGAGCTACGTTTATCTCTTGAAACACAAATATGAAGTTTTTGATGTGTTTGTTACTTTCTATAATATGATTGTTACCCAATTTCAGACTCAACCCCAAATCCTCCGATTTGATAATAAGGGGGAATATGTCAATCTTAACATGAAACACTTTATAACCAACCATGGGCTCATACACCAAACCACATGTCCTGACACCCCTCAGCAAAATGGTGTTGTTGAGCGAAAAAACCAAAACCTTCTTGAAATAACTCGCTCTCTTATGTTTGAATCTCGGGTCCCTGCATCATATTGGCCAAAAGCTCTTGCTACTGCTACCTACTTAACCAATCATCTCCCTACCAAGGCCCTACACTTTCAGACACCCCTAGACACACTCAAAACTCATGTTCCCATTCCCTCTTCTCATTCCCTTCCTCCTCGGGTGTTCGGATATGTTGTGTATGTTCATCTTCCCAAACGTTTTCATACCAAACTCGAACCTCGTGCTATCAAATGTGTGTTTTTGGGTTATGGGAACACAAAGAGAGGGTATAGATGTTTTGATCCAGTAGAAAAATCGAATGTACATTACTATGGATTGTGAGTTTTTTGAGGAATCATACTATTTCTCCTAGCTTAGCTCTCAAGGAGAGAACCGAGTTGAGGATCTAAGCTGGTTAACATATCCCGGTAGGATACACCCGAAAGAGCAAGTACGTAATGCCACCGACACTGCCTCTGAATCAATAATTCCTCCTTCCTCTCTCAGTTCACTAAAGTCCCTGAGCATCTTGAATCACCTAAGGTAATTGATGATACCCCCCATAATGTGATGACTGATGATGCTACTTTAGAAAGCATAAATGATGAAACTAATTTTGAATCTAATGTTGAACGAAAAACTAAGTTAACAAACAGGTATGTATTGTCCCCGAGAAGTACAAGAGGTATTCCTCCAAAGAGATATGATCCAGATTATGAATCCAAGAGGTCTCGATATTCTGTAGATCGAAGCAATAATGAATGCCTAAAATAAACAGCTTTAGCCTTTAACACTTCTCTGTATTCCAATCAACTACCGAGAAATGTTGAAGAGATTCTCTAGGACCCTAAATGGAAGAAAGTTGTTGGACCTGTTGAGTTTTGATGATGACTACACTTTATTTAAACGAATATGTTTTAGAGATTGTGTGCAGGTCGATATCCGGTCGTGATTATGATTGTTAATAGTACCTATGGCTTGGTCTATGGAAATGTACGTGTCAAAAGGATCCAAAAGATGTTAGAAGAAGTATATCGCTTGGGATGTAAAATGGAGACAGAAGGTCTACTGTTCCCAAGTTGGATGTTCTAACAAAACTGAAAATTGGAGACAGCGCACTGTTCCTGAACTGAAGTCAGCTTACGTCCACTGAAAATTCTGATTATTATTTTTTAATTATTATTTTTAATTGATGTATTAATTCAAGTTAATTTGTTGCATTTATAAATTATTAGAGTTAATTGGCAAAGTATTTTCCAAAATGATTTTTCGTTTTTACTAAGCTTTATTTTAGGAGTTATATTTAGTGAATAATGAATTTACTAAATATAGGAACAGCAGCT
This sequence comes from Amaranthus tricolor, assembly GCF_026212465.1. Classification (NCBI taxonomy): domain Eukaryota; kingdom Viridiplantae; phylum Streptophyta; class Magnoliopsida; order Caryophyllales; family Amaranthaceae; genus Amaranthus; species Amaranthus tricolor. The sequence goes on along the minus strand of NC_080050.1, from coordinate 13,966,317 downwards.
GAGTCTTAGATATTATTAGAATAACCGATCCAAAATTTAGTGTATAGGTAACCGTCCCTAATCTTAGTAAATAGCAACTGTCCCTATTATTAGCAAACCTTAACCGTATCTATATTTAGCTTAAAGTAACCGTGGTTATAATTGGAAAAAGGAAACTGCAGCTAATTTAAGTATATGAGAATTGCTACTAAAGGGAACAGTATCTATTATTAGTATCTGGGAACAGCGGTTATTATTAAATAACTGTGGGCTTGAATTTGTTAAGTTTAATACTTATTTTTAGAGATTAACCGTAGGATGACTTGGATTTTAAGATTGAAATTATTCTCCTTATTATTTGGGATAAGGGAGTAATGGTTGGTTTCTTCCATTTTATTAGGAAATTTAATTCTATAAAGAAGCAATCTTTTCGGCTGTTCTCATGTACCTTCAACGTATGAGCTTAGTTATTTCATGCGATTATTTTTGGAAATTTACAAGAAATATTTTGTTTTAAAATTGCCAATCAACTTACAATATTTTCTTGTGCAACTTATTGATTTTATTTTAGAGAATTTTATCCTTATTGTAAGGGTTTTTGTGTGATATTTGTAATTAGACTTGGTGAGTCTAAGAGGGATTAGATAGCTTTGAGTGAAGCTTGTGAAGAGTTTAGCTTTTAGTGAAGCTAAGTTTGTTGCTTTGAGTGAAGCAATAGTAAAGAGAGTTTGGCCTAGTTGATGCGCTTCGAGTGAAGCAAGGTGTTTAATGTAATTGTAACGAGTTGCCTTAAACATAGTGGAGAATTTAGAAATCCCGTGGGGTCGTGGTTTTTCCTTCTAATTAGGCCTAGAAGGTTTCCACGTAAAAATCGTGTTGTTTTATTTAATTCCGCAAAAACAGGGCAAAAACGCTTAAACTTGTAACAACAATTCACCCCTCTCTTGCTGTTGTTCCCGTCTCTGACTAAGTCTACAAAAGCAATGGAGGAAGAGATACAACTCTTATGAAAAATGAGATTTGGGAAAAATGTGAGTTACCTAAAGGGAAGAAACCTGTGGGATACAAATGGGTTTACTCTATCAAGTACCATGTAGAAGGAACCATTGAACGCTACAAGGCTCGACTAGTAGCTAAGGGGTACACTCAGATATACGGTGTAGATTATTTTGAGACATTCTCACTAGTAGCCAAGATTGATACTATTCGGGTCCTGATTTCAATTGCTGCAAATAAATATTGGCCACTGCACTAGTTCGATGTGAAAAATTCCTTCTTACATGGTGAACTCGAAGAAGAAGTTTACAAGAAACCACCACCAGGGTTCTCAGAAGAATACAACTCACAATAAGGATGCAGACTCAGGAAAGCCTTATATGGTCTGAAACAATCTCCTCGAGCATGGTTTGGAAGGTTCACCTCTGCTATGATCGCACCCTGTTCCTCAAGAAAGAAATGGATCAAATTACTTGTTCAATTATTTATGTTGATGATATGGTGATTACTGGTAATGATGCAGAGGAGATACGAGACTTGAAGAAGAAATTGTCACGTGAATTCGATATAAAAGATTTGAAAAACCTAAAAGACTTCCTTAGCATTGAGGTACTACGATCACAGAAAGGGATCTTTATTAGTCAACTAAAGTACATTCTAGATCTATTGGCAGAAACCGACATGCGTGACTGCAAACCGGCAGAGACACCCATCGCCGCAAACCATGGTCTTCAGATAATTAAGGGGGAGAAACCAGCTGATAAAGATCGTTATAGAAGAATGGTTAGGAAACACATTTATCTCTCACACATTAGACCTGATATTGCTTATGCAGTTGGTGTGGTTAGCATATTCATGCACATGCCTGAAATAATAAACATGACTTTCGTAATGCGAACTTAAGATATCTCAAGGGTACTAGCAGTAGAGGACTTCTATTTGGTAAGAATGACAATCTCAACCTCCTGGCTTATACAGATGCAGACTGGACTGGCGACAAAGATGACTGAAAATCAACTTCAAGGTATTTAACTCTAGTCGGGGGAAATCTGGTCACTTGGAAAAGCAAGAAACAGAAGATGGTAGCATTGTCAAGTGTTGAAGCAGAATTTCAGGGAATCGCGAAAGGGATCACTGAAGTGTTATGGATCAGAAAGCTTCTACGTGAACTAAACTTTCCACAAAAAGGGCCTTTTAATTTCTTTTGTGATAATAAAGCAACTATCAGCATCTCCGGTAATCCAGTCTAACATGATCGCACAAAACATGTTGAGATTGATCGACACTTCATCAAGGAGAAACTTGAGAAGGGGATCATTAGCCTTCCTTTTGTTCTGTTGAAGGATCAACTTGCAGATATTCTCACCAAAGTAGTTGCATCTTAAACGTTTGACGATGCGATATGCAAGTTAGGTCTTGGTGATCCATACGACCTAACTTAAGGGGGAGTGTAGGAAAGTAGAATAAATTATTATACACCAATTATTTTATTTTAGGAATAGAATTATGCAGTAAATTATTTCTTTCCTAGTTTAGAGTTTTGTTGGTGTATATAAGCAAAGCTTGTAATTCTTAATGAATAATACAAAAAGTATTCAACCAAACCAAAACCCTAATCTCGATTACTTCTGCTTTTCACTTACGTATACTTAACTTGCTCCTTGAATTACATTTTGAAGAGTCTTCATTATTCTTTCTCGATGTTCAATATCATGTCTATATCTGTCCTCACCATATGGGAAAATCATTGGATATTGATATGAGAAAAACAATGGATGTGTCTCCCTAATTTGGTGTAATAGGCTACCTCCAAATTGTACAACAACGTCCCAATTTTATGTTGAAATTTTGATATCTCCGAAAATTAGCATTAGAAGGACAATTTCAGATGTTGTAGGGAGGTTGTATTGTCTTCTGTCTAAATTTCATTTCCCAACCAACTTAGGCTGACTAGGTGATTCTCATATTCTTGGATCTTGTCTTGTCTCTAATTGTTCTAAAAATTTGAACATAGTAATTGTGCTAATCTATCATCGTCTTCAAATTGTTTAGTCGTGTTCCGCATTTCAACGTAAACTACAAATGTTTGTATGCATATATAATAATTAAAATTGTTATTATCTTATTGCATGTTGTCGATTTAGGACTTTATTTTTCTGTGCCAACTATGTATAGTTATTGAAATCTTACTGGATTTCCATCAGTTTGTAGAAGAATACCAAATATATAATAATTTTGTCCTACTAATTTAAATTTATATCTTCCTCTACCTTGGTTGATGCTATTGTCAATTCTTCCATCCATCGATGTGAAATTATACAACATGCCTGCTTATTGCAATAATTCTACTTAACATGAACCTGATAAACACGAGAGTTTCTTGAATTTTAGGCAAATCTACTTTTCCTTTCAAGTAACACATTAAAAAGGAAAATTGTTCTTAAAATGTTCTCTTTGTGTCCTTTCCTTACCCCACATTTGTGCATCGTATGAATCACATATAATATCTCGATCTCCAATATCCCAGTGTCTTATATCATATTAAAATAAAGGACTTTAATCTTTACAATTTTTTATTTAACTAAGCAAAGTGTATTGATTAGCCATTATTTGTTTGATTGAGTTAATGAAATGGTGTGTGCTTATATATAAGAGATGGTAGGTGATATCTTTAAACTATTTTTGTTAATTCAAGCATTCAATCAAGGAGAAAAAAAACATCAAATAAATGATGAATGTGTCATTTTAGTGTTGTAACTGAAACCATTGAAAAACTTTAATTAATGATGTCATATGATAATAAGCTTTCAAAGGTTTTAATGGTTTTTAAGAGTTTCAATGTAGATGGTGGGAGAAGAGATTTGAAGAGATTCAATGCAGAGTTTTCAATGTTGGGGCAAATGGAAAAGCTTTAATCGATGACGTCATTAAGAGTTTAATGAAAAACTTTAATTGATGACGTCTATAAGAGTTTCAATGCTGAAGAGCGCGACAGGAGATTTTAAGAGTTTCTGTAACACCCCGTTAATATACCATATTAATAAATAATTATTTAATATATTTTAGTCGGTTAACATATATAAACACGTACATTTTAATTCGTCATTGTATAAGTTTTCATGTTGCGCGTGTTTCGTCGCATAAAAAGTTTATCGCGTAATGGTTTTTATCGTCTTACAAATTAATTAAACAATTTAATCAAATTATTATTAAAAAATAAAAAATTACTAAGGGGAAAGGGAAGGGGTAGTTGGTTTCTAGAAGGTTGATGTAATCCTTAATGCCACTCATGGAGACATTTAAGCTTATAAATTAATCTCTTTCTTAATCATGCCTTAACCCTTTCATACAGATGCCTAGTATAGAACCAAAATCAGAAATTTTTGCTCCATTTCCTACATTCCATTCAAACAAAGAGAGAAAAAGAAGGAAAAAAAAAATTTAAGGCTTGGTTTTGGGTGTACAAGTGTCCTAATCCAAGCCTTTTAATCTTTGATTGGTAAGTCTTCATAATTCATAAACCTTAAACAAACTTTTAATTGTTTAAAGGAACATGTTCATACTTTTTATTTGAAATACATAGAAAAAATAGATTAATGATGAAAATATGTTATTAGAAGTATTCTTTATATTTTGTTTGATGATTTTATATGATGATAAGATTATGTATATATGTGTATATATCACTAATTTATGAATAGTTTATTTTTTTCATGAGTAGAAATTTAAAAGAAAATGTGTGATGGGTTGATTTAGAAAACAAGGTTAATTGTATACAAGATATAAGCTTGATAATTATCATTGAAACAATTTAGATGTGTTTGATTTTTAAGGATTTTGGGTTATATATATATATATATATATATATATATATATATATATATATATATATATATATATATATATATATATATATATATATATATATATATATATATATATATATATAGGAATGAAAAATGAATTTATAAATGAGAATATGAAAATGGAGTTAGATTTATATATCTTCTGTTTTTATAACATTATTTATAATTTTGGTTGATTTAATTGTTTTGGTAAAAGGGTCATAAGTTATGTTGTTGTGTTATGGTTTTTGTATCGTGGTTGAAATCCGTTGAATTGAGTAATGAGATTATAAGAGTTAATCAAAGAAAAAAATAATAATTTCGGACAGAGTATGTTCTGTATCGGGAGGTGCGCCTTATACCTTTATGGTTCGGGTGCGTTGCGTTCGTTGTTTGACCGCCGATTGATTTAAAAGTCGCTTAAACGCTAAAATTAATTAAAAATAGTGAACGGGAGTTAATTATGAAATTAGGTACCCAAGGTAATTGATGCCTTCCGAACGCAGAGGTGAAGTCGGAGTTTCAATTTGAAAATTTTAAAATTTCCAAAAAGGGCTGTAAAGTTACTGGTTGTTTCTAAAATTAAGAAATATTGGGTTTTATGATTTAATCATTTAATATTATGAAGTATAGTGATGATTTGATGGCATAGAGTGGATTCGATGTGTGGTCACGTACTAATGCGTGATTTTTGTATGTGTGTTTGTGTTTAGGACCTCGATTCGTAAGAGGTTGAGATACCGTATGTGAGGTGATTGTGTTGGATTGTCGTGCTACTAAGGTACACGTTTAGACCATAATTTTGTAATTGGTTATGTAAAGTAATGTTGTATACATTCTATGGTGAGATGTTGTATATCACTTAAGGCTTAGACACCTCAAATAATCTAAAAGGAGATTAACTTGGAAATTCAGGATGACTGTGTTTATTACCTCTATGGGGTTGTTATGTTAGATTTGAAATTATTATTATTCGTTCTCATGGCAGTTGTGGATCATTACGGTCACCATGGGTGTATGCATACTTTACCTTTGATGACCCGAACAGGACGGGCAACGTCTTAGGTCGGAGTTTATCTTGGGATCAGCTCTCCCATGTGTATTCCTTCAAATTTTGGTAACAGTCTGGCAACCTGAATAGGACAGGCAATTACATGAGTTGGGAAATTGGAAAGTCAAATATGAATTAAAAATGTTAGATCATTTGCATACTAGGATGAATTCATTGCTTGTATGTAACCTATATAATGCACTGTATGAAGTTTCTGACGTGTACTTGTTTATGTTCTTTGGAACGTGCAATGATGTTGTCATTCGACAACTAGCAGGTTAATTGAAGGTGGGATTGCACGAGTGAGAATGAGACATTAGAACCTATAGTTGAGCAATCTGATACACTTGATTATTTTTATATGTTTAATGAACATTAATTATTTATTTTTCAATCGCAAGTACTTTTACCTTATAGACAATAATTGGTTTGATGAGGCCAAAACGTTCTCGAGTTGTAAACCTTTAAGACATCCGCAGACTTATTTATTATTGTTGTCGTTTATTTATTTCTTTGTCACTAGAACGTCGTCGGTCTTAGAATCCGGTTTAACTTGAATGTCCGACATGTAAATCGGATTTCATATTTACATGTAACTATCCGGTTCATTTTAACTCAGACCCCTTGTAACTTGCACAAACTCTACACAAAAACGGAATTGACAAACTCGACTCAAAATTTGATCGTCTAAAAAAATTGTCAACATATTCTCATATCACGGACGTACCTATCGCAACAAACTGACAGCATACATCGACTTATCTACTAATTCGGTCAAAATTCCTATCGCCTTTCACCCCCCTTAAGGAAGTTACATCCCCGTATCTTTTACTAACCTGAAACAGGTGCGGGTACTTCTCACGCGTGGAGGTTTCGGTGTCCCATGTGGTTGCTCCTCGCTCATGATTTTCCCATTAGACTTTAACCATGGTGATATCCTTTCTTCGAGTACTATGGACTTTTGTACTTAAAATATGAACAGGTTATTCAGCATAAGAAAAGGTGGCGTTATGTTTTAAAGGCTCTAGGTCTAAAACATGAGATTACGTGGCACCACTTCAATTGTGATACGTGGAAAACATCATGAACTTTTTCTAATGAATTAGAAAAAGCTAACCAATAATCCATCTTACTTACACGTTCCAAAATCTCATAGGGTTCAATAGACCTAGGGTTTAACTTTTCTCGAGCACCAAAATGAACCCACCCAAGTATCGGTGATACCCTTAACAACCCTTGATCCCCTACTTCAAACTCTTCTAGTCGACGCCTCAAAACATATAAGAATTTTGTTGAACCTGAGCTGCCTTCATTCTATCCCTAATTAGTTTCACTTGTTTAGTCATTTGGAGTAACAAATCTTGTCCCCAAAGTAGCAGCTTCATTAAAATCATCCCAATACACCAAACTACGGCAACAACGCCCATATAAAGCTTTAAAAGGAGACATTGGAATTGTCACCTAATAACTATTTGAAACAGCCCAAACCAGCGTAAAAAATATAATAATATTGTCTATAAAGCACAGCGAAAGACTTATAGAAGTCTGGGCTGAATCCAACCTGTGGCTCAATGGCCACAACAACCAATATCAGAGTATTTAAAAACTTTACATAACTGTAATACAATTACTTACAACTCAGTTATAACCTAAGTTAATACATTATAAAATATCTATTTTTTTAAAAGACATGATTTGTCAAAATATCGTTATAAGTTAACCTTCCGAAAACGATGTCCTCGCTATCGCAACACATGACACATAAATGAGCAGCACATCCATCCGCACTAAAGATGGCAACCTAAAACTGGATCTATCCCTTGTAAGAGATAGGCACTATAAAAAAAACTGTCAACAATTGCATTGTTGAGTAATCCAACAAACTACTACTTTTGTATACAAGTCATTAACAAACATCTCCAATCAAATTTCTTGTTCACTTGGTAACCATTTATAAACATTATTTTTATCCAAATCAAAACTCTTTTAAAGAACCGTTTGGTATCGACATAAATACGGCTATGAACCTTTAGTTCATAACAAATCAAAACACGGCTATAACTTTACAAGTTAATAGCGTAAATCAAAACTCTTTTAAAAGACTGTTTGGTATCGACATAAATACGGCTATGAACCTTTAGTTCATAACGAATCAAAACACGGCTATAACTTTACAAGTTAATAGCGTAAATCAAAACTCTTTTAAAAGATTGTTTGGTATCGACATAAATACGGCTATGAACCTTTAGTTCATAACGAATCAAAACACGACTATAACTTTACAAGTTAATAGCGTAAATAAAAACTCATTTAAAAGATTATTTGGTATCGACATAAATACAGCTATGAACCTTTAGTTCATAACGAATCAAAACACGGCTATAACTTTACAAGTTAATGGCGAAACAATACGGCAAATGACAAATATGATATCATTTGCGAAATAAACAAAACTTTATGTACCAAACGTATTAATTCAAAACTCATATTAAATCAATAATTTAACAGCACTTTAAAACGTGGGAATATATGGACCGTCAGGTAGTAGGCTTGATCTAAATCCTGAGAACACGGGTGATCGTCATCACCGAAAATACGGTTCTTGCAAGAACGAAACGGGATCGGGGGCTCGAGACCGATCCGAATAACCATTACCTATTATCAAGCTATAGGATTTCACAATAATCCGGATATAAATATCTGTTACCAATTCCCACAAACGGACATTTTTCAATGTCGAACATTTCAATATAAAACAAAACAATAATTCAATTGATTTTCTTTGAAATCAACAATCATACCTCATCTTCATAATACAATATTTCAAGACTCGTATTTTATAAGTTAGTTACATACAAAACATGCTTTTTTAATCTCTTTAAATAAATACAATATTTAAAAGCTCATATATAAAAACATTTGAACATTCAAAACATAATTTAATCAAGGACTAGGAGCAAGGTCAAACAAAGTCAACATCCACAGTTTCAAACACCAAAAATTATACGATTTTGCTCAAATATCAATAGTAGTAATACCACACCTAATAAAACATAACTTGAACTTTGAAATACTTGAATTAAATTTAAAAGATAGGATAGTAGTTTGCTTGTAGATTACCTTTCTACGCCATGAATAACAATCAATAATTAAAATACCAATCAAGCATCATCAACCATCAACATGTAAAAACTTGAGTTACTATCAATGGAGTTTACTCAATTTTAAATCCCAAATACCCAACTTATATCATATCCACCTAATACCAACTAATCAAATACCCAATCGATACTTATGTTCCCAAATTTGATACTAGAACCAATTACCCATACTAATCAAATAAGAACCCATAACTCAACAATATCAATCAATAAAACTCAATCGGATGATAAATAATAACCCTAAACACTTGGACTACTCAATTTGAACCCCAACTTTAATTATGAACAAGCAAATCCAAAATGCTATTTCCGGATTTTTAGGACACCCTGTTAGTATTTTGGGCGTAACTCTCTCATACGAACTCATTTTGGGGCGATTCAAGTACCGCCACTTGAAGCTCTACCAATCATATGCATAAAACAAAACCCAGAAATGGCTAGAAGAGGTTTTTAATCAGCCAAGAACAGTGAGGACATACCCTGATTTTTAAGAACTCTAAATGAACTTTGCTCTTAAAGTTTGAAGATGAATCAAAACTCCAAATTGCAAACACTAATCAAATACTACCACATGAATTAAAACACAAAGAGAACCCAAATGAATCCAACATCAACAATTGAATTAATTACCCAATTTATTTCATAGCTTCTAGTTCCACTTTATAAATCCCGTATTAGTACCATTTCAGGACATATCATTACTAAAACAGACATAACTCTCTCATACGAGCTCATTTTGAGACGATTCAAGTGGCCACGCGACCAGGACTCGGAGCTCTACAAATTCTAAGCAGACACTAGAACATAGAAACAATCACAACTGACCCGAAAATGGCCAAAACAGAATGTTCAGTTTTATGCTGAAACTTCAATATCGAAATACTAAATTTTATACTAGAAACCAAATAACCTAAATAACCAATTCTAATCAACACTAAAAATAACTCAATTACTAATTGAATCCATATACTCATCTTAAATTCAAGTTGATACCTAAATTTGAATCAAAGACCCAAATTGAATCCACAAATACCAAACTACTTTAAAACATTCAATTAATACTTATAGAATAGTTTGTGGATTACCTCAATCACCATTGAAGGAAGAGGAAAGAGTTGATATGGTGGTGTGGTGACATAGGTCAGGCCAAGGGACCCGGTGGTGGTTCTGGGCCTGGATGCCTGCTGCTGCCGTGGAAACAGCCACAAAAACGTGGCTGCTGCTGCTGCTTGGGGGTCGCGGCTGCTGCAGGGAGGAGGAGTGTGTGTCTGCGGGTGGCTACGATGGAGGCGTGGCCTGGTGGTGCTGGGGCTGCTACTGAACCGTGAGGGAGAGGGAAGGAGGCATTATTGAGAGTTTGAAGGTAAAAAGATGATGAGGATGAAGAAAGAAATGGGGAAGGGGTGTGTCGGTTAAATGAGGTAAGAATGGGTTCATTTTTAACTTTGACCCATTAAATTCTATTAAAGTCGTCTCGTCGTAAGACAGTCTTATATAAGACATGCTATAAGGGTATAATAGGCGATTTATGAAATAAGTAATTGGTAGTATGAATAAGGATTGCATTTAGGAATTTATTTTTCAATACTTTATTCAAATTTATTTTTTTAAAGATAAGATAGTAATCAATTAGTAAATTATAATCAAAATACACTTTTATCGAAGTATTCTTTATATAAATTTTATACATTAAATAAAATATACCTCTTTCTTAAAAATGTTAACAAATGAAATACTTGAGTCAATATTATCAAAATAATAATATTATTACTCGAATTAACTTACTTAATAAACCCAATCAGCTTAATCACTTATAACTAAGCTTTATTAAACGTAGTCTGTTTCACTATTGTTATAGGAAAATTCGATGTGATCCAAATCGTCATCCCACAACCCTTGCAACTCCATGGCAATAACGCGTAACGCATCTTCTAAAATCTGATTCGTCCTCTCCATTTGTTCATATGTCTGTGGGTGAACGGACGTACTATTAGACAACATAGTCCCCAAAGCCTGTTGTAATGTCTTCCAGAAATGTGACAAATTACGAGTATCTCATTCAAACACAAATGTACGGGCACAACCCAACTGTTTCATCTCTCAACGGTAGTTCATAGGAATGAAAATTGCAAATTTATTCAACCGATCCACTCCAATGGAAAAGGCATTATTTGCCGACGTCGTTCGAGGAAACCCCACAACTAAGTCCATCGGTATGACATCCCACTGCCACACTGGAATCTCCAAAGTTTGAATTAAACCATCTGATCGTTTAAGTTCACTTTTTACCTTTTGACATGTCAAACAACGTGAAACATACCCAATGATGTCCTTCTTCATCCACACCCACCAAAACATAAGCTGAAGATCTTGATACATTTTATCGCCCCCAAGATGAACTAGAAAACTTTAAACTATGAGCTTCGTCCAAAATGCGCTCTTTCAAAATCGGTTCCCCTATCGGCAAAGACTACCAGCCGTTGAACCTCAATCTTTATCCTCGTGAACAAAGAATCCCTCAGCTTTTCCGCACGAGCTTTCTCCTTCAACTTCACCAGTTTGGGGTCCTTATCCCGTGAACTCATAATTTCTTTGAAAAAACGAAGGTTGTATAGCCAAAGCGCTCAGACAATGTTGCAGTTGCCTTCTCGTATGACTTCCAAATTCATCTTGGAAAAATCTCGCTTTCACTCCTAAACCCCTCTCAAAACAACTAATTAATGATCAGAGTTCCAGCTCAAAGCATCAACAACCAAATTGACCCACCCTTCACGGTAGATGAACTCAAGATCGTAATCAGTCATCAATTCCAACCTCCGACGTTGCCGCATATTTAGGTCACTCATGGTGTAGAGATACATCAAAATCTAATAGCAGCTAACTCGAAATCCTGAGTAAGATAATTGACCTCATGCATCTTTAACATCCGTGAAGCGTATGCGATACGAGAAAAAATCCTAAACCCTTCTTTGATGCGTCGCTGTAAACCGAATAATCCAATTTTCGTTTACGTAGAGTAAGAACATGGGTTGTAGATAACCTTTCCTTTCAAGTCACAAAGGCTTGTTTACACTCATCAAACCACTCAAATTTCCTCTCCTTATTCATCATAGAATTCATAGGCTGAGCGATACGAGAAAAATCCACAAATAAAACGACGATAGTATCCAGCCAAGCCCAAGAAATTTCTCACTTCCAGGACGTTCTTTGGTGACAACTAACTCCGCACCACCTATATTTTTGCCGGGTCTACCGAAACACCCTCTTTAGAAATGAAATGTCCCAAAAAAGACACTTTCTCCAACCACAACTTACACTTCGAAAACTTTGCATACAACTTGTGTTCTCGAAGAGTTTGTAGAACCAAATGTAGGCGTCCCTTGTATTCAGAATGATCCTTGGAACAAACCAATATGTCACCTATAAAGACCACTATAAACTTATCCAATTAAGCACTAAACACTTGATTCATCAAACACATAAAAGCAATTGGACCATTTGTTAACCCAAAAGGCATCATGATGAACTCAAAGTGTCCATATTGTGTCCCAAAAGTGATTCTATGGAAGTCTTCCTCTAAGATTCTCAACTGATGGAACCCTGACCTAAGATTAATTTCTGAAAGATCCATGCTCCCCTTAATTGATCAAATACATTATCCATTTGAGGCAACGGGTATATATTCTTGACGGTCACCTTATTTAACTCTCTATAATGAATACGTAGTCTGTCGTCCTTCTTTCTTACAAACAGCATTGGGGCACCGCACAATGAAACACTTGAACATATAAAGCCCTTGACCATTCGTTCCTCTAGCCGTGATTTTACTCCTTCCATCTCCTTTGGAACCATACGATATGGAGCCTTAGAAATTAGTCTCGCTCTTTAGGGAACAAGTCTATGAACTCACCCACGACAACAATATCATTGGAGTTTAGTTCTTTCTTCTCCTCCTGGCCAATATGACACAAATACAAGGGATGCCCTTGCCTTACCACCTTCTATAACTCCATAGTTGATACTAGTTCGATATATGCCCCTTGGGTCTCATGTCTCACATCTTCCCTGAATGATCCTTTTAACGCCACCTTCTGCTTGCTACATTCAATAGTAGCTTTATACCTTCCTAACCAGTTCATTCCTAAATTACATCTAAGCTCTCCATGTCTAACACATATAAGTCACTAGGAAAAACTACTTTCCAATTTTCAGGGGGCACGTCTTTATATAAGCAGTCGCATTGATTGAACTTTGATCGAGAAGAAGCAGGTTGACTCTTTATCTCCTTCCTTTTCTCCCCTGCCCCTGTTTTCTCCCTTTCTCTCTCTTTACTGAGGACATTTCCATTTTGGGCAACCTTCTTATACATCCTTTCAAGGGTATTAGATCTGTCACTTTCGATGTGTTTAAGTATCTTGTATGGCAAATCTAGCTCTAAACATTGCATCTTCTTGTCTTTTGTCAGCACATATTCTAGAAAATACATTAGGTACTCCATGAATTTTGGGTAATTTTAATCTATTGTTGACCTCCCCTTCTCGAAACAAGCAACTCATTGGACTTATCCTTGTAAACGTGGGGTGGGTGAAACTTTTCTCATAAGTCCTACATAAACTTTTACTATACATGAAGTCCTTCACTCCCTTCTAACAACTCTTCCTTTTGTTCGCCCACCAATAGTTTGCATCCTTAGTGTGGTCGAAAGCGACTTGACTCACCCTCAACTCTTCAAGGCGCTACTATACAACGAATTATCTGTCAAATTCTCTCAACTAGTTTTCCAACATTAGGGTTCTCCCTTCCTATTGAAGGTCGCTGGTTTATTATAGCTAATCCTTTTACTCTTAGTGATTGCCTATATCAGACAAATATTGGACATTAAGGTTTCTAGTAAAAGACAAGATTTTACCATATTTCTTAAGGTATATTCACATTTAACATTTTTTTATTCCAAGATATATATACAAAGCTTATAACATATTTATAATTAATAAAACAACTGCCAAAGAAAACATAAATATATAAATCAAGAAATATGTAAATCAAGATGCAGGTCATAACCTATAATATATCAAATTGACAACATCAATCATTTGACATAAAAACCACTCAAACAACGAAAGAAATTCCAATTCTTACTAACTAATGAAATATATAGGGAGATAATAAAATATAGATGACTAGGGTTTAACGTCTCGAAGATTTTTTTTTATATTTTTATTTCTATTGTGGACTGACGCAAACTCTGCGTAGGCTTCAAAAAGTTTATCAAATTCTTTAAGCTCGTTCCTAATTGGATGATTCTCCCTTTTTATATACGATTGTTGGCTTAATGTGGCAAGTCCTCTAGCTCTCGCAGAGGCTCTCCGTCGTTGGCTTAAAAGGTGGTGCTCTTGCATCAATTAGGGCTTTCACCAAATTCCTTAAGGTGCGATGATATTAATTTCCAGTCATCCTTCTCCTTGAAATGACGGGCAACATAACCACAGCACAGACAAAGAGAATTATAAGTGATTCTCCTTAGGTCTATAACACGTGAAAATAAGGGTAAACTTTTATGACAAGAGAAACTAATTATACTTTCTCGTAGGTGTATATGTTTGTTATAAGGACTAGAACTTAGAACGTTCGATACACAAAGAAGTCCAAGATATGGGCACATATATAATTTTGTAATATCTTATTTCATAGCCAGTTTAAAATTTTAATTTGTTACATAATGCATACAAAGTTAAAAGTAAAATTGAGCAACTACACCCTCTAGAGTTACATTATTCAAAGAGTTATAATATATAAAAGAAATATCAAAACATCTATCGATTGGAAACCATAGTATCATTGTACTCTTACTAAGGGAAAATGGAAGGGGTAGTTAGTTTCTACAAGGTTGATGTAATTCATCCCCTTAATGCCATTCATGGAGACATTTAAGCTTATGAATTAATCCCTTTCTTAATCATGTCTTAACCCTTTCATACGGATGCCTAGTATAGAACCAAAATTAGAAATTTTTGCTCCATTTCCTCCATTCCATTCAAACAAAGAGAGAAAAAGAGAGAAAAGAGAAAAAAAAAAAAAAAAAAAAAAAAAAAAAAAAAAAAGAGGGAAAAAAAATTTAATGCATAGTTTTGGGTGTTCAAGGTCCTAATTCAAGCCTTTTAATCTTTAATTGGTAAGTCTTCATAATTCATCAACCTTTAAAAAAATTTTAATTTGTTTAAAGGAACATGTTCATACTTTTTATTTGAAATACATAGAAAGAAATAGATTAATGATGAAAACAGGTTATTAGAAGTATTCTTTATATTTTGTTTCATGATTTTATATGATGATAAGATTATGTACATATGTGTATATATCACTAATTTATAAAAAAGTTTTTTTTTTCATGAGTAGAAATTTAAAAGAAAATGTGTGATGGATTGATTTAGAAAACAAGGTTAATTGTGTACAAGATGTAAGATTGATAATTATCATTGAAACAATTTAGATGTGTTTGATTTTTAATGATTTTGGTTGATATGTATATATATTGGAATGAAAAATGAATTTTTAAATGAGAATATGAACATGGAGTTAGATTTATATATCTTCTGTTTTTATAAAATTATTTATAATTTTCGTTGATTTAATTGTTTTGGTAAAAACGGTGGTAAATTATGTTGTTGTGTTATGGTTTTTGTATCGTGAAATCCGTTGAATTAAGGAATGAGATTAAAAGAGTTAATTAAAGAAAAATAATAATAATTTCGAACAGAGTATGTTCTGTCTCGGAAGGTGCGCCTTATACGTTTATGGTTCGGGTGCATTTCGTTTGTTGCTTCACGGCCGATTGAATTAAAAGTCGCTTATATGCTAAAATCAATTAAAAATAGTAAACGGGGGTTAAAAATTATGAAATTTGGTACCCAAGGTAGTTGATGTCTTCTAAACGCAGAGGTGAAGTCGGATTTTCAATTAGAAAATTTATAAATTTCCAAAAAGGGTTGTAAAGTTACTGATTGTTTTTAAAATTAAGAAATATTGGGTTTTATGATTTAATCATTTAATATTATGAAGTATAGTGATGAATTGATGGCATATATTGGATTCGATGTGTGGCACATACACCTCAAATAATCTAAAAGGACTTTAACTTAAAAATTGAGGATGATTGTGTTTATTACCTTTATGGGGTTGTTACGTTAGATTTGAAATTATTATTATTTGTTCTGATGGCAGTTGTGGATCATTACGATCACCATGGGGGTATGCATACTTTACCTTTGACGACCCGAACAAGACGGACAACGTCTTAAGTCGGTGGTTGCCTTGGGATTAGCTCTCCCATGTGTATTCCTTCAAATTTTGGTAACAGTCTGGCGACCTGAACAGGACAAGCAACGAAATGAGTTGGGAAATTGGAAAGTTGAATATGCATTAAAAATGTTAGAGCCTTTGCACTGTATGAAGTCTCTGACATGTACTTGTTTATGTTCTTTGGAACATGCAATGATGTTGTCATTCGACAATTAGCAGGTTGATTGCAGGTGGAATTGCACGAGTGAGAATTAGACATTAGAACCTATAGTTGAGCAATCGGATACACCTGATTATTGTTATATGTTTAATGAACATTAATTCATTTTTCAATCGCAAGTACTTTCACCTTATAGACAATAATTGGTTTGATTTCGCCAAAAGGTTCTCGAGTTGTAAACTTTTAAAACATCCGCTGACTTATCTATTATTGTTGTCGTTTATTTATTTCTTTGTCATTAGAACGTCCTCGGTCCTAGAATCCGGTTTTACTTAAATGTTTGACATGTAACTCGGATTTCAAATTTACATGTGAATATCCGATTCATTTTAACTCGGACTGTTACAGTTTCCATTTCGTAGAAAATTTTAAGCAGCAAAATGTGTTGTATGCGGATGTCCGTGGCAAATGACTTCATGGATGAGAATATGTGCTTCATATAATATGATAGAAATAAGTCAAAATTTTCTAAGTAGAGTAAAAAAAGAGTAATCCAAAAAAACAAGTTAAAAAATTACCCACAATGCATTTTACTAATTTTTCCGCAATAATTTCAACTATTGATTAACCATAAATAATCCAAGTTTTATAGAGTATTTGCTTCAAACGTCACTTGTCATTTAATAACTTGCTATAGGAGGTAAATTTAAAAAAATAAATAAATAAATAAATAAAGTCTTCCATTTTCCTGATCTATTTCCCTGGCACCTCCGCTTCTCTTTCCCTTCTACCCTCACTTTTACCAACATTTATCTCCACCAACACAAAAACCCATCACAACCATCAACATTTCTCTCGCCTTTCAAAGTCCTCTCACAATCCAATAATCTCATTTCTTTCATATTCATCGTTATACAAACAACTTATCTATGGCATCATTCTTTTTGAAAAAAAAAAAATTTAATTGTTCTTTGCCTTGAAATCAAACCACGATTACTCTTAAAGATTGGTACTTTAACTTAAAATCAAATCCAAAAAAAAGGAAGAGAACAAAAGGACAAGAATTTCGATATTGGTTTGATGAAGGTAGTGGTCTAATGGCGTAGCAGTGGCCTGACTTCATTTTAGTTTCTCTCCAATAAAATGGATAATGCTCATCTCCATGCAAGGGGTTATCCTTTTCATTGAATTTCTCTTTTCTGTGGCTTGATTTAAATTTATGTAGGTTATATTTATTTTATTGTTTCTACTTCAGCATTCAGTTTTTTTGCATTGCATTTTTCTAGCATGAGTATTAGAAATAATGGTTGCAACTAGTGTAGAGGATAATGGTGTTGTGCTGGTGTGAAGGGCAGTGAAGAAGAGCGCGAATTTTTGTCACGACTATCGTTGGGAATGGGAAAGAAGAAGATGGTTGCAGGGTCATTAGTGGTGGTGGGAGAGTTTGGTGGTCATAGGTGGATAACACAACCTTGAAAAAACCACACTCACACCACCCATGAAAGTCCAACCACCATAATCAACCTTCACCACAACAACTTCGGTTCAAATACTCTAAAAAATAGGAACAACCTCAAAAACACAACCACCCTCATGAATGTGAAGCGGAATCGTGCCTCCAATAACAAAAGCCACGAAAACAGAACCCATAACCAAAAACACACCATCAGAAACCGCCTTTTAAGACATCAGCAATCATACAGCAACACATAGATAACACCAAAAGCAACTAATGTAACCAACCAGATTTGAAAAATTCTAGACGCAGAAACCGGAAGCAAACTCAACAACTAGCGAAAAATAACACTCAGACCCTCTGAAAAAAAGGCGCCTAACCACCGGTTTTTGCCTTAGAAACCACCCATTCCACCACCGTTGGCCCTCGTTCAAGTCCAAATGACCGACAACAAACCTACCACTAAGAATAGCAAGCAACAGAGACCAGACCACAACCTAAAACCATGAAGAAACACCCTGCACCAAAGCTTAAAACTACATCGGCACAATCACTTGCACCGGCACAGCCAGCATACCCAAAAAACCCACAAAAACCAAACGCTAGAACAGGATGAAAAGAAGCAAAATCAAAAGCAAAAAGGAGCCTAAAACGCACAGATAAACCAAAAAAAAATCCAACCTATAATTGGATTATTATCGGAAAAATAAGTAAAATGTTGAATTATTCTAGGTAATTTTTTCAAAAATAAAACATCATTTCACGCAATTGTATTTGTTCTTGTATATTACTCTATATATCCCTCTCAATTTATATCACTTTCATATTATTTTTAACCATTTATTTTGCACTATTTTCTTTTTTTGATAATGGTTTCAATCTCTTTCTTTTAATCTCTTGTGTACACTTATTATCTTTTACCATTTTAATCACTCATTTCTATCATCTATTTGTTTTTTTTTCTTATCCTCCAACCCAATTCTCTATTCCACTAAGGGAGGTGTTTGGTATGTGGGATTAGAGGTGTTCAGTTGGGTGATCGGGTCGATTTCAGACGGATTTTATTCGGTTCGGTTGTATTTCGGATCGATTATATCTCGGATCCGTGTTACGACGGGTTACACTCAGGTAGTATTGGTTAGTCACAGTTCAGTTGAGATCAGTTATTCGAGTTATCAGGTTAGCATCAGTTCGGTGTCGTTTGAAGTTCGTATCGAGTTTCAATCGATCTTGGGTTGTCATCCGTAAATAATTGGTTCGGTTTTTCCGGGTACAGATAAGGTTCGGGTATTTTTCAAGTAGAATTTAGCTACGAATTATGAATTACTAATTATTATCGATCGAGTCAATATCAGATTAAGTTGTTAGTCATTTTTTAATTGATGATAAGGTTCCCTTTACTTAACGCAAAATAGTTAAAATGCAAATCAATTAGTGATCATTATTCCATTGTTACTTTTACTTGTTTGATCGGAAATTAAAATTATAAAATTCCATCAATTTTCATCTAATTCGATCAAAAGTATTTACATAAACATTGACTATAAATTATTAACTCTAAATATATGAAACTATGTATTTATAAAATTTATTTTATTAAAATATTTATCACTTTATTATAATAATTAATAAGATGATTGAATATGAGTCGATCATATTTCTATGTAAAAATTTGGTTCAGGTTTGCAGCAGTTCGATCTAAACTTCGTTCGGGTTAAGTCGATTTTAGCCGGATCGAGTTCGGTTTCGAACATGATTCGGGTCGGATATGACTCGGTCGGTCATTATTAGGTTCGGGTAATCTCGGTTAACGGTTATATGTCGGTTACAAAAATCGGTTACAGCTCGGGTTCAGTTTTCCCATTTTCGATTGTCAACCGGTTCAGTTATAACATCGGGTCGGGTAATGTCGGTTTGATGAACCTAAAAAAGGAATACATTATCGGATCGATTTACTTTCCAGTTTCGATTCGAATTTTCGGCTCGAGTCAATTTTAAACAGCTGTATGTGGGATTAAGGGTTGAATATGGGAATGGGAATTTAATTCTCAGTTTCATAAAATCCCATGTTTGGTAAGTATGCTTGGAATTAGAGTTGGAGATTGTGAATGAGGTTTTGCTACTTCGTATTCCCAAGGTTTTAATACCTAGGGGAGCAAGTATTAGAGGATGAGAGTTGGACTTTAGTTATAGAAGACTTTTACACCCTTATTTATGAAAATTCAACAAGTTTTTTTCATTCTAATGGAGGTGAAATTGTAAATTACATTTTATTCTCAATACATAGTCGCAATTTCCAACTTATCATCATTAACATACCAAAAGAATGAATTGAAAGTATATTATATAAATTTCTAACATTATTATCCCCAAATTCCAAATCCCACATACCAAACGCCCTCTAAGTAGGGATAGGCATTGGTCTTGAACCCTAAGGGTCTAGACCCAACTCGATCCTTATTTAAGAGTCTGAATTCACTTATTTTTAGATTTTATGGATCCGGGTTAGATCTGGATCCATGACCTTAGGGTTCGGATTCGCACGTTTAAGACTCAAATTCGACCCATTAAACCATTTACATTCGACCAAAATTACATGATTTTAAACTTTATGGGTTCATGTAATTTGAAATGTGATGGTTGTATCTATATTTTATAAATTAAAAGACATGATAAATATTTCGTTATAAGAAATTGAATTTTGGAAAGCTTCATATTTATATTCGCTCAATTAGTAGAAAGTATTAGATTATCCTTGTTAGTCAAAAATGTTAAAAATTTTATACGAATGGTCGAAAATTGTATAATATTACCTCCAATTTAACCCATTAATCCATTTTGTTTTTCGCACTTGTTGAGGCAACATTTTAACTCTTAATATCTCTAACTAACATAGAAACTCGTGTAATACACGAAGTTGTTACTACAAAAATATATAAAAAATATAAATTTTAAGTAGAGATGCAATTACATATTATTTGTATAAAATTATAATATTTTCGATAGAAAATTAGGTTAATATGATTATTTATTATAGTTTTCATACTTTTTAAGGAAAATTTGGATAATCTTCCAACAACATTATCACAATGATTTTTTATCATTCTCAAAATAATTTTTGATTATCATGTATTTTTTGCTTCTAGATGAAATATTTTAGAAATTAAAATTTTAATAACGAAGAAACTATATTAATTAGCAAATATTTTAGCATAAAAAGCAAATATATATTCAAAAAAAGCTTTAATTGTATATCTTATGTAGCTTTTAAATTCAAAAATATAATATTCCAAGAAAATTTAAAAAAACATGTCTTATTGTGATATATTACTCATATATTAAGGATTAATTTGATATTAACTTTGGTAAGAATTATTCCATGTGGAAAATCATTATGAGAATGTCATGTGAAAATTTACGGTCTTTTTATTAGATTGTATGATTTTTGTTTCTTGATGAAATATTTTAGAAATTAAAATTTTAATAATGAAGAAACTTTATTAATTAGCAAATACTTCAACATAAAAAGCAAATATATGTTCAAAAAACTTTAATTGTATATCTTATGTAACTTTTAAATTTAAAAATATAACATTCCAAAAAGATTTAAAAGAACATATCTTATTGTGATATATTACTCATATATTAAGGATTAATTTGATGTTAACTTTGGTAAGAATTATTCCATATGGATGACATGTGAAAATTTACAGTCTTTTTATTAGATTGTATGATGTTCTTAATTAAAAATTATAAAAAGTTGATATTAATAATACTTGTATTAAAACAAATCAAATAAGATCTCACATGACTATGTTTTAACTCATAGATTAAGAATAAAATACAAATTAAAAATAATAAGTGAATAGTAACAAAAAATAAATGGGACTAATGGATAGAATAGAAGGAAATATATTTTTTTAATTTTTCAAGAAAAAAATAAAGTTGTTTTGGACCCTGATCTAGACCCTAGACCCGACAGACCCTAACATTTTGGGTCCGGGTCTAAAATTTTCAAATTCTATGGATCTACGTCTGAATCTAGGTGCAATAAAAAAAATTAGGGTCTGAATTTGGGTCTAGCTAGACCCGACCCTATTCCAACTCACGTCCATCCCTACCTCTAAAGGTGTGTTTCTAAGGAGGGATTAGAGGAATTAAAAATTCTAAAATGTGGATATCTCATTTTTTATTGATGGAAATGCGATGTAAACTAGGTTTGGAAATGGGATAAAATCTTGATCAATTCTCATCAAATTATATCAAGAGATCTACTTGATGGGTGGAAATTGAATTAAAAATGTTAAAAGAATTTGTTACCCTTTTAAATTGGTAAATTTTACAAGCCGAACAAGAGATATTACAATTTTCAAATTAAATTTAAAAAAAGTAAATTAGTAAATATTTATTTTAGAATTAATTGCGAATTATAATTTTCATATTTGATGGTTTTATGAATTACACTCTTGATGCTTTTTCTTTTTGCGTCTCGAAAATAGCCTTTTGACTATTATTCAACTTAAATGACCAATTTCATACAATTTTAACCATTGACCACACGTTTTACCTTTGACTTTTTTTTTTTGATAAGTTATTAAATTTTTTTCCTCTAATTTATTCTTCCCCTACAAATTAACCCAGATTGGACCTCCTTTTACTTTTTACCTCCATTTATTTTTTGGTTCCATACTAATTACAGGAAGGTTCCTCCATTTTCATTCTTTTTCTTTTCTCTTTTTTCTTCCTTCTTCATTTTCCTTCACTTTTACCTCCACCAATTGGACTGCCATCACTTGTTCAAATTAAAGTGAAACATACTTGAATACTGATCAAATTAAAGAGATTTCAACTGGGTTAGAACTTACTAATTTGCCCGTTTTCTTGGTTTTAAATTTTGGGATTAATCCAATTGATTCTGAAAATCAAATTCAACAAAGAGATTGAATACGACAAATTTTGATGAACCTGATCTATGTTTCACTAGTCTATCCACTTTGTTTGAACTTTTCTACCAGGATTTTGTGAACAACTAATTCCACCATTTCTTAGCATATTTGTTCATAGACTTTATCCCTGAATTTTCTTTCTGGATGTTAACATTTCAACTTTCAGATTCAATCCTAAATTTCTAGTATTTCAAATTTCAGATTTAACCCTAAATTCCCAAATAAACATCATGAAATAGCTTTATCCCTAAATTCCCAACAAAATTAGTAAGTCTACAAATTTTGGCATAAAAATGTTCTTTTTTCACCAATTAAGTTCATTTAATATCATGAACATAATAAAAAGTCAACCAAATCGAATAAATTAAGGGAGTGGAAGAAAATATTTTCTGGGCAAATCTTAGAAAATATTTTCTGGGTAAAGAGAATGTTATAGAACAGAATGAACAGCAGGTGGGAAGGATTGAATCACTTCAATAGGTGGGAAGGATTGGAAGGAAAGTACAAAAAAATAATTTGGGTTACCAAAAAAAGAATTAGAGAAAACATAAATAAAAACTCACAAAAAAAAAGAAAAAAAAAACCGAAAAATGAAAAGTCACAGGTAAAAGTGTGGCCAACAGTTAAAATTGTACAGAACCGATCACTTGGCTGAATACTGATCAAAATGCTACTTTGGAGGCTGTTATTTGTAAAACCATCAAATATTACGGCTGTAATTCTCAATTGATTTTTTGTTTTATTCACAATTTCATTTTCACCTACCTAACAAGAGATATTATAATTCTCAAATTATTTTCATTAACATACTAAACAAGAAAATTAAGTTATATTTTAACAACACAAATTCTTACTTGAGACCATCTCTACAAGAAACATCTCAAGTTTGGGCTGACCTAATTTTTAAAGTAAAATAACTAAACTTTCTATACACATGCTTTTTCAATCTCCTCTTAAACTTTTCAACTTCCATTTTCAATTTTCCTTGTAATCTTTCCCAACATAAATCATTCATCTTCCTCTCACAAACTCCATTTGTAGTTTTCAATCTCCATTTTCCTCTCTCAAACTCTATTGTCGTTTATTATTTATTTATCTTCTTCAACATTTGCAAGACCATCAAATGTATGAATGTATGCTTCATCTTTACCATTTTCGTTTTTAGAGCTTTCATGTTCATTTTATTTGGATTAATTATGTTATAAATTAGTTGTAATTACAATCCTCTGATTTTTTTTTCAAATTAAGCTTCATCAAATGGTAGAAAATAGTAATGTTGAAAAAGACAATAATGTCTAGTGTTTGGGGGAAGGTAATAAAAGCAATTATGATTCTTCTGATTCTTTTTTAAAAAAATTAAGATTCATTAATGTTTGAAAACAGTGATATTAAAAAAGACAACAATGGCTACTTGTTGAGAAAGTTAATAAAAGCAATTGTCGTTATAACATAATATATTTAGGGTTATAAGTTAATACATTTGTAGTTTTAACATAATATATTTGGGGTTATAACATAATATATTTGTAGTTATAACTAGACCTGGGAAAAATTGATCCGACCCGAAAATTGATCCGAAACCCGCCCGAAAAAATTGGGTTGAAACCCGGAAATTATGACCCGAACTCGAAGAACCCGTAAAAAAACGGCTCGGTCGGGTCCGGGTCGGGTCTGACCCGACGGGTTGGTGCTTGTTAAAAAAACCTAAGTTCTTGAATTTCCTCCTCTTCCGCCATTCCTAAGTTAAAAAAACCTAAGTGCTGCTGCTGCTGCCGCCATTCCTCCTCTTCCTCAAGTTCTCTCGCTCGATTTTGCTGCCTCCATTCATCTTCCTCAAGTTCTGACGCTCGATTTTGCTGCCGCCATTCATCTTCCTCAAGTTCTCACGCTCGATTTTGCTGCCTCCATTGTCGAATGTAAGTTACTTGCTGATTTGAATCTCCTTTGTCTTCATTCCCTTAGTCCCTTTCCTTTGATTCTTTGTTGATTCTTTGTTTTTGTTGTTGATTCTTGTTGATTCTGATTTGTTGATTCTGATTTGTCTTCATTCTCACGCTCGATTTGTTGTTGATTCTGATTTGTTTTTGTCTTCATTCTGATTTGAATCTCCGAGGACGTTTAATTAAGTTTGGTGTAGGAAAACAAAGCCTGATAGTCAAAACGAATTTTAGGTGTCGTAAAGATTTCAGATTTTCAGTACTATAGTGGATAACTGGATAGTTTGTTCTTGGGTTACTTTTGGAGCTCACAAAACACTAAAAACTCCACCTTTTTTTTTGGTACATGCTTTCCTGAAAATGCTTTGTATATGATCAAATGCTTTGTATATGATCATGTTCGACTGTGACTGTGATCAAGGAGTGAAAGACATGAATAATACCAATCGTGGTACTTGAACGGCTGACTACATTGTGCATTTGTGCTCCTATTTGTCGATGTAGTTGCTTATTGTGGACTGTAATTTGAAGGGTGTACTTCTCTGCGAAATTGGTGTTCTGTGTTAGTTAAATTCTTATTATTGGTTATGTTATTGGCGATCTTGCTTGATTGATTGAATTGTAGTACAAGTTAAGTAAGTTTGCTGCTTTAAAAATTTGTGTTGCTGTTGTGTAAAGTCTAAGTTTATAATGTATGGGTTTTTTGTATGTTGTTTGTTTGTTGATAAGCATGTCAAAACAAAAACGAAGACCTCCAAAATCTCCATTTTCAATGCCAAATCTTCCAATAATTCAAGGATATACTCAACCCTCACCATCTTCATCCTCAACTCCACCTTCAACTCCAATTATTTCACCGGGATTTTCAATCTCTTCTTCATGTAGTGCGAATTCATGTCCAAGTGTGGGTAAGTTATGAATAAATTTGTTTTTTTTTTTATAAATTAGTTTAACTGAATGTTTTTTTATAAATTAGTCTAATGTTTAATTTTGCTAAGTCGGTCATTGAGTAATCAGCTTGATACAAACTTGTTTCTTTGTCTTTATGAGTAGAAGAGCAAGCAGCTACAAACAACATGAATGCGCCACTGTCCGAATGTAAAAAAAGAAAATGGACTTCTCCTGTTTGGAAGGATTATGATTGTTTTGATGGTCACATGTTTGAGGACAATATTCCAAGAGCTCTTTGTAAATATTGCAAACAAGGTCCTATTCTTGCTCATTCTACTAATGGAACCACAAATTTTAAGCGTCATAGTGAGTCTTGCTTTGCACGAGCTACTTTTGAAATTAACAAACAAAAAAAGGGTAAGAAAGACAAGGGTGATCTAAAACATTTTGACCCTTCCATGTATAAGCAATTAGTGGCTAGGGCAATTATAAGACATGGTTATTCCTTTACATTTGCTGAAGATGTTGAAAATCGAGCTATACATAGCTTCTTAAATGAAGATTGTAAATTTATTTGTCGAAAAACCGCTAAGAAGTATTGCTTAGAAGTCCATAAAAATGAAAAACTCAAGTTGAAGAAACAAATGAGCATTGGGGTGTCTTCAAAATTTTGCTTAACTACTGATATGTGGCATTCGATTGTGGATGAGGGTTATCTTTCATTAACTGCACATTATATTGATGATGATTGGAAGTTACACAATAAGATTATTGCCTTTTGTCATGTCCCCCCTCCTCATAATGCCAACATGATACATGAGAGGTTAATTGCAATTATAAAAGAATGGAAGCTTCAACAAAAGGTGTTCTCAATCACATTAGACAATGCTAAGTACAATGATAATATGCAAAAATTGCTTGCTCATAGTCTAAGTGTGTATAATCCATTGCTTGCTTATGGTGATTATTTTCATGTTCGTTGTGGTGCTCATATTTTGAACTTAATTATTCAAGATGGTTTGAAGGTCATTGGAGATGAAATAAAAACAATAAAGACCTTGGTTAAGTATATAAATGGTTCTGAAGTACGAAAAGCAAAGTTGAGGGAGTGTGCAATTGGTATTGGTGTTAGTATTTCTAAAAGGTTGTGGTTGGATTGTCCTATAAGATGGAATTCTACCTATAGGATGCTTGAAAGGGCATTGATTTATTGTCCTTGTTATGAAAACCTGAAAAGAATTGACAAAGACCTTCCTAATATTCCTACACATGATGATTGGTCAAAGGTTAAAAAAATTGTTGCACTTTTAAAACCTTTTGATGATATAACAAAACAGTTTTCGGGGAGAAATTATCCAACTGCCAACTTGTACTTTAAAAGTGTGTGGAGAATCGAATGTTTGTTGATACAATATGCTGATTGTGAAGATGAGTTTTTAAAAGATATGGCAAAGAATATGAAAAATAAATTTGATAAATATTGGGAAAATTATAGCGTTGTTCTTTCTTTTGCTGCCATGATGGATCCTCGTTATAAATTTCAATTGATCAAATATTGTTTTGAACACTTGGATCCTCAAAATGGGTCCTGGAAAGCCAACCAAGTCAAAGACAAACTCTATGATTTATTTGCGGAGTATGTAAGGAATGATACTCCCTATGACCGTGAAGCTAGTAGTCATGTCGTGGATGATGATCTTCCTGTAAGTATTTTTTTTTTTTTTGAAGTTTTTTATAATTGTATTGTTATTATTTTAACCTTCTAATTACTAGTACTTTAATAGGGATTTTCATCTTTTGCTGGAGGGACTAGTGCAAATTTGTCACAATTAGATATTTATCTTGAGGAGTCTAGGCTTGATCATCATCTTGAACTAGATGTATTGCAATGGTGGAAAACAAATGAAACTCGACATGCACAGGTTGCGCGTATGGCAAGGGATTTATTAGCCATTCCAATTACTACTGTTGCATCCGAGTCAGCTTTTAGCTTAGGAGGTAGAGTGCTTACTAAGTATAGAGCTTCTCTTCAACCGGATACTGCTGAGGCTTTAATTACTAGTCGTAGTTGGCTATTTGGTTATAAAGTAAAAGAAGGTAAATTTATCAATTATTTGAGTTTTGAATGCAAATAATATGATCTTCAATTCGTTAAACTAAAACTATAGTTTATTTTGTGAATTTGTTTTATGTTGATAGATCCACTTTAAAATGGATTAGAGGTTGATCTTCCACCAATGTGTAATGAAGAAGCTAACAAAGATTTAGAAGATAAAGATGAAGATGAAGATGAAGAAGATGAAGATGAAAAAGAAGATGAAGGCGAAGAAGAAAATCAAAATGAAGATGAAGTGTTTGAACAATTTGCTATTTAACATGTTCTTATTTATACATTTAACTTGATTCATTTGGATATTTTTTTTTGTAGTATGATGCATTTTAGACATTTTAATGATTTTTTCTTTTATGTTGAATTAGTCGATTGGATATTCTGATGTTTTATGGTAACCCGTTGGATCAATCCGAACCGACCCGAAACCCGGAGTGATCCGACCTGAAACTGACCCGATCCGAAACTGACCCGACCCGAAAATGACCCGACCAAAATTGATCCGACCCAAACCCGACCGACCGACCGTTTTCCCAGGTCTAGTTATAACATAATATGTTTGTGATTATAACATAATAGAGTTGGAGTTATAACATAATATATTTGTATTTATAACATAATATATTTGGGGTTATAACATAATGTATTTGTAGTTATAACATAATATGTTTGTGATTATAACATAATATAGTTGGGGTTATAACATAATATATTTGGAGTTATAACATAATATATTTGGGGTTATGTAATAGATTTGGGCTCATAACAGTATATATTTGGTTTTATAACATAATGTATTTGCGGTTATAACATAATGATGAACCACTAACACCAATGATATATGATTTGTATTAAACACCAATGCTATATGATTTGTATTAAAGAAGAAATTGTTATAATGTGTTTGTTTGGGTTGTAGTACCGAACTCTTTATTTATTGTATTCCTTTTTTTCTCAAAATGTCCCTTGATCCTCTTTTACGTCCCTTTGTTAGACATTTTTTATACATATGATTATCTAATAAATTTGCAATTTGTTTATTGTAGTGTTGACAAGAATATATACACAAACTGCAAACCTCATTTATTTCTCACCAATGGAAAAAGAGGTCGTGAAGCTAACTCCCAAACAAATCGAGGATGTTAGGGATATTGGATTTGAGGATTGCTCAAGATGAAGCATTTGGTTTATATTGTAGTTTTGACAAGAACATATACACAAGTTTTAGTTTATATTTTAACACCCATTACTGTTTGTAGTTTAATACTTTTTAACTATTAAATTATTAAGTTGATGTATTTGACTATTGTTATTGAAAATAGGACATAGTTGGTATTATAATACTACTCTTTTGGTATTATAATACTATACAATTGGGGTTATAATGATTTACATATTTCTTTGATATTATTGTCAAAATATAGTAGTTAGTTAGATTTATAATTTTATAAAATTGGTATTATGTCGAAAAATTATTAGAAATCACTAGTGGAAAAAAAACGTATTTGCTGCTTATCATTTTCTGCGGTTTTTGTATATACGTAGCAATATATAGGAAAAAGAATAAGAAAAAAAAATAACCGTTAATTACTGCGGTTTTAAGATGTGACCGCAGCAAATACTCCATTGCAACATTAATTGCTGCGGTTTCGCTAGGGACCGCAGCAAATAACCCTTACACAATTACCTTAATTGCTGCGGTTGCACGAAACTTGGTTTGTTTTGCACGAAACTTGGCACACAACACTATTTGGTATATATTATTGTGTTGAAATGGTTAGAATTGAAAATCACTGTCATATGGTAGAAATTAGGTCTTAAGTTGCGATTTTAAGGGTTTTTAACCGTTTTGGCACTTTAGCGCATAAAGTAGCTCAAACTTGGTATGTTTTGCACGAAACTTGGCACACAACACTATTTGGTATATATTATTGTGTTGAAGTGGTTAGAATTGAAAATCATTGTCGTATGCTAGAAATTACGTGTTAAGTTGCGATTTTAAGCGTTTTTAAGCGTTTTTGGCACTTTTGCGCATAAAGTAGCTCAAACTTGGTTTGATTTGCTCGATACTTGTCAAACAACACTATTTGGTCTATATTATTGTGTTGAAGTGGTTAGAATTGAAAATCATAGTCGTATGCTAGAAATTACGTATTAAGTTGCGATTTTATGCATTTTTATGCGTCTTTGGCACTAACATCTATTTTCTCTTAGTGCTTTCGACAACCTTCTAATTCCGTTGATTGCGGCTACTACACTCTCAAATACATAGACGATATCTTAAAATCCGTGAAGGAGGTTGGAGTTGAAAACATAGATGCCGTAAGTATTTGTTACGCTCTTAAATTATTATTATTGGTAAAATCTGATGTTTATTAATCTTTTATATTATAGGTTTTATACGACATTTCAAGGGAAACACGCCCTCTGAGAAGTGGAGAGATGCACGAATTAAAAGACAAGATAGCCGCGTATCTTGCTAATTTTTGTCCTTGATAAATTGTAATTAGTATAGATTTTTTCGGACTTTAATGTATATTATTGTATATATATGTACGTACATATCATATTATATTATAGAGAGTTTTTTATTACAAAGA
Source organism: Amaranthus tricolor (assembly GCF_026212465.1). Lineage (NCBI taxonomy): Eukaryota > Viridiplantae > Streptophyta > Magnoliopsida > Caryophyllales > Amaranthaceae > Amaranthus > Amaranthus tricolor. The sequence goes on along the minus strand of NC_080050.1, from coordinate 13,935,886 downwards.
GATTATTGGTGATTATCATTGGATTATTATTGGATTAATCATTGTTATTACATTCTACATTATTATTGGATTATTATTAGAATAAAACGAAAAAAGAAAAAAAAAGCTATTTGCTGCGGTCAACCCCCAACACCGCAGCAAATAAGTGCCAAAAAACCGTAGCAAATGAGGTTTTTTCCACTAGTGAATGTATAAACCAAAGTAGTTGGATGTATAACCCCAAATATATGTTGTTTTAACACCAAATATATTATGGTATAACCTCAAATATATGTTGTTTTAACACCAAATATATTATGGTATAACCTCAAATATATGTTGTTTTAACACCAAATATATTATGTTATAACCTCAAATATATGTTGTTATAATCCCAAATTAATTAGGTTATAACCTCAAATATATTATATTATAACCTAAATATATTATGTTACTACACAATGTGATACTCCCAACTACATCAACCTATGTCAAATTTTTACTGTTATAATACCAATTATATTTTCTTATATCCCCAAATATATGAATTTATAACCACAATTACTTTTATTATCCTTCTCCAAAAATTAGCCATTGTTGTCTTCTTCAATATCATTGTTTTCTACCATTGATGTAACATAATTTTTAAAAAAAAATCAAAAGAACCACAATTGTTTATATTATCTTCTCCAAACAGTAGGCATTAAGTCTTCCATTGTTAAACAATTTTCAGATTGTAGAAGGAGGGTATAGTTGAACGTAGAAGAAGGGAGATGAAAAGCTGATATCTTCATTGTTGGCCTCTTAAGGTTTTGATGATGACTTTACTTTTAAATAAACAAACATATTATTAGAGATTGTTTTGTAGGTATATATCCGATTTAATGTGAATCGTTGATGAAGCCTATGACTTGATTCGTGGAAGATGTACATGTCTCAAATATCCAAGAAGTTGGGAAATTGCTCTGGAAGACAGTTTACTGTTCCTAGAGTTGAAGTTCTGACGAAAGTTGTAGATGGAGACAGTACGCTGTTCCTCACGATGCAGGTCTGAAGAAGATATTAACTGGAAATTACGAATATTATGATTTCTGTTTTTAGTTAATGTAAAAGGTTAAAATTTAATTAGTTGCTTAATTAAGTTTATTTATTAATTAGCAAAATGATTTTAATTCGCCTAAAAACATGGAGAAGATCAATTCCTTGTTTATCTCCTATAAACTCGGATGTTCAAGAGACTTGTTCTCTACTTTGAATTGGTCTCCTATAATTTAGGATCTTCCTTAACCCATGATGTTTTAACCGTGCATGTGTACAGCAGTTACATTCCACTCCTACCTTTAACTAACTTTCCATTTTCTTTGGGAGTAAGTAAGTTATGGAGAACGTGGGATATGTGCAACTCGTGGAGAACGTGGGCTGAGTGCACTGTCTGCTGTTCCCCTTATAAAAGAGGGAAATTACGGTTCAGAAAAAATGTATGGAGAGTGTCCATCAAAAGGGAGAATTAATTGAGAAAAATATTCAAAGTTTTTTTTATGCCAATTAATTCATAATATTTTTCTTGAGCAACAATTTCATTTTGATCTTTATGAGAATTGGCCTTGTAAAGGGTAATTGAGTGTTATCTTGTAATTAGACTTGTGGGAAGTCTAAGGGAATAGAGAATAGAATCGAGAGAAGAGAAAGAGAAGGAGAGAAAGAGAAGAGAAGAGAATTAGGCCTAAGTAGAGAAGCTTTGAGTAAAGCGTTTAGAGAATTGAGAAGCTTCAAGTGAAGCAAACATTGTTATGTGTAATTGTAATTGATTGCCTTAACATAGTGAGAATTTTGAAATCCCGGGGGGTCGTGGTTTTTCCTTCTTATTAGGCCAAGAAGGTTTCCACGTAAAATCTTTGTCTCCTTTATTATTTTTCTTTTCGTTTTTAAGTTTAAGTTTTGTCCTTTACTTAATATAATTCCGCAAAAATTAGAGGCAAAAATCTTAAACCTACTACACAACAATTCACCCCCCCCCCCCCCCCCTCTTGTTGCATTTGATCATCCATTAGTATTTCTACAATTGGTATCAGAGCTCTGTTCCTCATTTAATCAGGAAACCCTAAGAGCAGTATCCTGTTCCCTGGAAAGATGTTGAAGATGAACGAGCGCATGGAAGAGGGGTACTCCACACAAAGGCCACCCATGTTCGATGGGAAATTCTATACTTACTGGAAAAATAGAATGGAAATCTTCATAAAGGCTGAAAACTATCAAGTTTGGAGAGTCATTGAAATTGGAGACTTTGAGGTGACGACCATCAACTCCAACAATGAAGCTGTTCCAAAACCAATCACTGAATATGAAAAAGAAGATTTTCAAAAGATGGAGATGAACGCTCTTGCTATCAAGTTACTTCACTGTGGGCTTGGTCCAAATGAGCACAATCGAATTATGGGTTGCAAAACCGCTAAGCAGATTTGGGACCTGCTCGAAGTTACCCATGAAGGTACTAGTGAAGTAAAGAGATCCAAGATTGATTTGCTAATGTCCAAATATGAAAAATTCGTAATGAAACCTAGGGAAAACATTCAAGAAATGTTCACTAGGTTCACAAATATTACGAATGAGTTAGTCTCTCTTGGTAGAATCATTCCCGTTGATGAACAAGTTAGAAAAGTACTTAGGAGTCTTCCTCAAGACGAACGCTGGAGAGCAAAGGTAACAGCCATCCAGGAGTCCAAAGATTTCACCAATTTTAATTTGGAAGAGCTGGCTGGTTCTCTCATGACCCATGAATTGCATTTGGGAACAGTTGACAGTTCCCGAAACAAAGGACTGGCTCTAGCAGCAGATGATAGCGATGAATCAGAAACTGGTGAAGAGGAAGCAGCACTGTTGGCTCGAAAATTCAAAAAATTCTTCAGGAACAGAAGATATGGAAATCAAAGAAATAACAAAGAGAAGGGAACACCGAACTTGAAGACAAACTTTGAATGCCATAAGTGTGGGAGCACTGAACACTTCATCAAGGATTGCCCTCAATGGAAAAATGAGAAGGGCAAGGGAAAAGCAAGAGAAGTTGGAAGACAATATAAGAAGGGAAACTTCAAAACAGATTTTAGAAAAGCAATGATAGCAGCTTGGGGAGATACGGAGAGCGAGGCTGAGACAGAAGCTCCAGTGGAAGAGGAAACAGCAAACCTATGCCTCATGGCATCTCATGAAGAATCCAAAGAAAAAGAGGTAATGTCTTCTGGTCCATCTCCTAAACATCTGTCCAACATAAGTAAGAATAAACTAATCAAATTGCTTTTAGAGACACAAGAAAAGCTAGATGAAAAAACAGCTAAGTGTCTCCAAATTGAGAAAGATCTTAACTTAAGTGAAGATCATATCTCATATCTAAACTCCTTTAGAATCGACGTGCAAAGTAGATTTTTTGATTTGCTAGATAAGAATATCATTTTGAAAGAGCAGTTGGAGAAATTAAAACAGGAATTTATCACTCTTAATATTGAATTGAATCAAAGCAAATTGTTAGGATTAAAATTGGTTGAAAATGATAAAACCACTCATGAGTTTAGCACGGAAGTTCAAGAAATAAAATTAAAATTAGAATCAAGTGAAAAAGAAAATAAGTTCCTAAAAGATCAAATAAACTTAAGAGGAAAAGGGAAAATCAATGAAATTCCCAAATGGATTCTAAATGCTAAAACCAAAAGTAAAGAAGGTCTAGGCTATATGAGGAATGATAAAAAGAAAAAGTTCTATGTAGATCTCCCTAGTAGTAAAGTCTGTTCCTTCTGTGGTAAAAGTGGACACCTAAAACATCAATGTATAAAGAAGGAACAGCATGTCAAAGCAAATAAAAATTATGTCGAACGTATATGGATTAAGAAATGTGATTCAAGTATTATCGACAAGGAACCCAAGGATGAATGGGTTCCTGCACCTAACCACTAATTTGCTTTGCAGGTTCAAGTGAGGGGGAACAACTCATGGTATCTCGACAGTGGGTGTTCCAAGCATATGACGGGTGATAGATCTAAATTTCTCTCACTTGAAGCCTATGATGGGGGAACAGTAACCTTCGGTGACAACATGAAGGGTGAGATAATCGCCAAAGGAAAGGTTGGAAGGTCTAGTTCCCATGCCATTGATAATGTATTTTTAGTCGAGAATTTAAAACACAATTTGTTAAGTATTTCTCAATTTTGCGACAAAGGTAACTCTGTTAAGTTTACTTCTGAAAAATGCATAATTTCTAGGAACAGTACAAGAGACCCTGTGCTGGAGGGAATCAGAAAAGGGAACACCTATGTGGTGGACCTGGACACTGTTCCCAGAAACAGTCTAACGTGTTTAAGTGTTATTGAAGAAGACCCACTTCTTTGGCACAAGCGTCTAGGTCATGCTAGTTATTCATTGATTAACACTTTAAGATCAAAAGACCTAGTAAGAGGATTACCTGCAATAAAATTCCTTAAAAATGAAGTTTGTGATCCTTGTGCTAAAGGGAAACAAGTGCGGTCATCCTTTAAATCAAAGAACGTTGTGACTACCACTAGACCATTAGAATTAATTCATATGGATTTATGTGGACCAATGAGAACACAAAGCCGTAGTGGCAAAAAGTATGTGTTTGTTGTTGTTGATGATTATAGTAGATTCACGTGGACCTTATTTTTGGCAAGCAAAGATGAAGCTTTTGATGAGTTTGTTTCCTTTGCTAATAAAACACAAAAATCTACCAATAATCAAATTGTTCACATTAGGTCTGATCATGGAAAAGAATTTGAAAATTCAAACTTCATGAATTATTGCAATGAACATGGCATAAATCACAATTTTTCCGCACCTAGAACACCACAACAAAATGGTGTGGTAGAAAGGAAAAATAGGACTTTAGAAGAAATGGCAAGGACCATGTTGATTGCTAGTGGTCTACCTAGGAATTTTTGGGCAGAAGCCGTTAATACTGCATGCTATACATTGAATCGTGTACTAATTAGACCAATCACTTCAAAGACACCCTATGAATTGCTCAAAGGTGTTAAACCAAATATTTTCTATTTTCGTATATTTGGATGCAAATGTTTTGTTCATGTGAATGGAAAACGAAACATAGGTAAATTTGATGAAAGAAGTGATGAGGCAGTATTTCTAGGTTATTCATCACAAAGCAAAGCTTACAGAGTTTATAATAAGAGAACAATGTTTGTAGAGGAGTCTATTCACATAATCTTTGATGAAACTAACTTTTCAACAAGTGAACAGGAAACAAGTAATATTAAAATAGGTCTTGCAAATTTGAAAGATGAAGATGAAGGAATCAAAGTGCAAGATCAAGGAACAGCAAGTGAACAGTCGATACAAGAAGAGACAGAAGAAACTGACCAAGTTCAGGAACTGCCAGCACAACAGGACCAACAGACTGTTCCCAATCCAGCTATTCCCACAGATGAGCAAAATGATCCAGTAGCTGAACAGAATGTCAATCAAGTTGCTGAACAAGAACATGCGACTGTTCCTTCAAGAGAATTTGTGCCTAAACCTTGGAAGTATCAAAGATACCATCCTCTTGATTCAATTGTAAGTGATATAAATAAGGGAACACAAACTAGATCTCAATTGAGAAACTTTTGTGCACACTTTGCGTTCCTATCATCACTTGAACCTAAAAATCACGAGGAAGCTTTGAAGGATTCCGATTGGATAGTTGCCATGCAAGATGAATTAAATGAGTTTGAAAGAAATAAAGTGTGGCACTTGGAACCCAAACCGAAAAACAAGAAAGTTATTGGTTTAAAATGGGTATTTCGGAACAAGCTTGATGAGCATGGAATAATTGTTAGAAATAAAGCTAGACTCGTGGTTAAAGGTTATAATCAACAAGAAGGTATTGATTACACTGAGACTTTTGCTCCAGTAGCAAGTGTTGGTTTATGTGCTAGATTTCAATCAAGTCCTAAAGAATCACATCTCACGGCAGTAAAGAGAATTTTGAGATATTTGAAGGGAACAGACGACTTGTCCCTATTTTATCCTAAAAGTGATGTTTATGATTTAAAAGGTTTTAGTGATGCAGATTATGCAGGTGATCTTGTTAATAGAAAAAGTACATCAGGTATGGTACAATATCTTGGCTCATGTTTAGTTTCATGGAGTTCCAAGAAACAAAATACAGTTGCATTATCCACTGCAGAAGCTGAATACGTAGCAGCAGCAGCTTGCTGTTCCCAAATGCTTTGGATAAAACAGCAACTTAGAGATTTTGGTATTAAAGTTGAATGCATTTCTATTTATTGTGATAATACTAGTGCCATATGTATATCTAAAGATCCAGTGCATCATTCACGTGCTAAACATATACACATTAGACATCATTTTCTAAAGGATAACATAGAACACAAAAATATTGTATTGAAGCATGTTAACACAAATGAACAAGTTGCAGATATTCTGACCAAACCACTTCCTAGGGAACAATATGAAAAAATGAGATTGGAACTTGGTATGATCAAGCTCCACTAAAGTTAGTTGCATATATTTCCCATTGAAGCATCATGAGAATGAAAAGGTCAAGAATCAATCTCAATATCTTGATTGAAAATCAATTATTGCATGGATCAAGTAAACACGTAATAAAGTTTGTACTATGAATGTTTTTACATTTGCATGTTGTTAATTCAAACAGACCAAAGCAATATGTTCATTATTTTCTTCATAATAATTCATAAAATCATAATTAATTTTCTTTATTTCTTATTTTATATTTTATTCATATTTCACATTTTTATACGGCCAACTTAAATTAAGAGTTTTTGGGAAAACGGTTCTTCTTCACTCAAGTAATACAAAGGCAATAAAGAGATGGGACTTGGAGGAGTAACCGTCACTTCAATCATTTAAAAACCCTGCTTCACGTCATTACCCATTACCTTCCCAAACCTTTTCTCAATCCCCCAAGAAACCGTCCTTCCTTCTCGCTCAAAACCTTCAAAAAATTCAAAAATGAAAACCCCCAAATCCTCTAAATCAGGCAAGAAAACTCCCAAATCCTGTATGCCCGATCAACCAAAACCACTAAGAGTAGTTCTTCCACCACCATTACTGCAGGATGCACCACCTACACCAACTGAAACCACACAAGAATCACCAAAACACTCCACTGAACCCACTAGTACCAAAAGAAAAATGTCAACAGGTGGTTCATCTTCTAGAGTAGTTAAGCGATCGAAGCATGTTGATCCAAACAGCGCAGAAGAAGTTTCAAAGGAGATGACTGTAGGGTTCGGGTTGGACAAATATTGGTATGATTCTACTAACTTTCCTAGATTGCATGACATTTTAAAGTTTCAAGAATGGGAATCATTAATGTCAAATTTCAGTTGCAATTCAATTTTTCCAAACCTAATGAGAGAATTTATTGTAAATTTCTCTAATGATGGCGGTATGTGTACTAGTGTTGTTAAAACTGTTAAAATTGAATTTAACAGCGCATTATTAGGGGAATGGTTTAATGTTCCCAATGTTGGTTTTGATACATATCATATTGGGTCAAAGATTGCATTTTCTGGCATTAATGAACGAACAATTTTAAAATTTTTAGGAGTTGATCAAAAGGGGAAGATCAGTCACAATGTTCTGTCCCCTATGCATAAATTGTTGTACAATGTTGCTCGCAGATTTATCTTACCACGAAACTCAAAACGTAGTCAAGTGAGTTTGCGTGATGCCACCTTGATTTACTGCATGGAAAAACATATTAAAATAAATTTTCCTTCGTTGATGATCTCTCATTTATCAAACTGCATTGAAAAGAAAAGTTTTATTGGTTATGGAGGGTTGCTAACATGGATTTTTAGGAAGTTTGAGGTCCCATTGGAAGGGTTGGAGTTCCCAATGGGTCCCAATATGAAAATTGGTGCTAAATGTTTACAAAATTTACGTTTAAAATTGAATGATGAGGGAGTATTGATGCATGAGGAGGTTGTAGAAGTTGAATCTGAAGAAGAAGGGGCTGAAGAGGTTGAAGAAGAAGAGGAGAAAAAGGAGGACAAGGAGAATGAGGAAGAAAAAGAACAAGATCCTGTTCCCTCTGAAAATACTGAAAAATCTGAGAAAGAGGAACAGGATGGAGCTGCAAGCAAGGGGGAAAAGGAAAAGAAAAAGGAAGCCTTGGATGAAAATGTTCCTCACAATCTCTGCAGTGATTCCAGTGATGAAGAGATTGTGTTGGCTATGAGAAAAAAGGCTAAGTCAATGCAAAGGAAGAGTAGGAGGTTGGCCTCGAAACGCAAGGCTACTTTGGTTGATGAAACACCATCTGACACCATCCCTGAGCCCACACCTGATGAACCTACCTCTCCCAAGCCAGCCAATTCACCACCACATCAAATTCCATCACCACCATCATCACCTATCCCGTGTACAGCACCACCACAATCACACACTTCACCCACTATTGGTTGTACTGACTCTATCCCTGCAGTTTCCTTACATTCCATTCTCTCCAAGCTCCTTGATCTACAGTCTCAATTCATTGCATTTCAGGATGAAACTCGTGTCTCGCTTGCTTCTATTGTGGATCAGCTAAACCAAATGGAACAACGCCTTGGTGCCAAGCTGGACACAGTGGAGGTGCAGACTGAGTACATTGATGAAGAAGAGACTGACCCTTGATCTCTCTGCTCAAAAATTTAATGATTTGTTGGCTGTATTTCTTAACAAACAATTTTTCTTTTTGCCTTGTACCATCTGGGGTACATGGTTGTTGTAACTTTGAACAATTGCTACTTTTCTTTGTTTTTTTTATTTTCATGGTCTGTGACAATTAACTCTATGCAGGTTTAATCATTGTTCATAGCACTTGCTTTTATTATTGTTGTTTGTTGTTTTCATCACTAACAAATCTATATGGTTTGTGCTGAGATTTGATAACTCCCAATTCTTTTTGATTGATGTCAAAAGGGGGAAGATTATGCACAAACTTAACAGGAGCAGTGAATACACAGTTACATATCTTGTTGATTTATATTGATTCTTATGAATGATATGTGTGCTGCTGTGTTTATGCTAGTTTAGTGATCGCTGTGTTTATGCTAGTTTAGTGATCATCTGTGATATTCATTTCTGAAATTTGTTCTCAATATGTTTCTGTTGGAATTATTTAACAATGTGTGTTTTCTTAGTTTAATTAATTATGTTAGTTTAATTATGTCAGTCTAGTTATTTATGTTAGTTTATTTCAGTTTATTTCATTTATGTTTTAGATTAATTAAATTTTGAAAACTTTTGAAAAATATTTGATATTTTAGAGTAAATTGTTTTATTGTGAATGCTTGGTAAATTATATTCTAACAAGTGGATTTGCTAAGTTAATTAGAGTTACTTTAATCTCTAGTATGCTCTATGAATTTTGTTTTACTCTATTTTTACTTAAGTTTGTTTATAAAGTTTGCCATCATCAAAAAGGGGGAATTTGTTGGCCTCTTAAGGTTTTGATGATGACTTTACTTTTAAATAAACAAACATATTATTAGAGATTGTTTTGTAGGTATATATCCGATTTAATGTGAATCGTTGATGAAGCCTATGACTTGATTCGTGGAAGATGTACATGTCTCAAATATCCAAGAAGTTGGGAAATTGCTCTGGAAGACAGTTTACTGTTCCTAGAGTTGAAGTTCTGACGAAAGTTGTAGATGGAGACAGTACGCTGTTCCTCACGATGCAGGTCTGAAGAAGATATTAACTGGAAATTACGAATATTATGATTTCTGTTTTTAGTTAATGTAAAAGGTTAAAATTTAATTAGTTGCTTAATTAAGTTTATTTATTAATTGGCAAAATGATTTTAATTCGCCTAAAAACATGGAGAAGATCAATTCCTTGTTTATCTCCTATAAACTCGGATGTTCAAGAGACTTGTTCTCTACTTTGAATTGGTCTCCTATAATTTAGGATCTTCCTTAACCCATGATGTTTTAACCGTGCATGTGTACAGCAGTTACATTCCACTCCTACCTTTAACTAACTTTCCATTTTCTTTGGGAGTAAGTAAGTTATGGAGAACGTGGGATATGTGCAACTCGTGGAGAACGTGGGCTGAGTGCACTGTCTGCTGTTCCCCTTATAAAAGAGGAAAATTACGGTTCAGAAAAAATGTATGGAGAGTGTCCATCAAAAGGGAGAATTAATTGAGAAAAATATTCAAAGTTTTTTTTATGCCAATTAATTCATAATATTTTTCTTGAGCAACAATTTCATTTTGATCTTTATGAGAATTGGCCTTGTAAAGGGTAATTGAGTGTTATCTTGTAATTAGACTTGTGGGAAGTCTAAGGGAATAGAGAATAGAATCGAGAGAAGAGAAAGAGAAGGAGAGAAAGAGAAGAGAAGAGAATTAGGCCTAAGTAGAGAAGCTTTGAGTAAAGCGTTTAGAGAATTGAGAAGCTTCAAGTGAAGCAAAACATTGTTATGTGTAATTGTAATTGATTGCCTTAACATAGTGAGAATTTTGAAATCCCGGGGGGTCGTGGTTTTTCTTTCTTATTAGGCCAAGAAGGTTTCCACGTAAAATCTTTGTCTCCTTTATTATTTTTCTTTTCGTTTTTAAGTTTAAGTTTTGTCCTTTACTTAATATAATTCCGCAAAAATTAGAGGCAAAAATCTTAAACCTACTACACAACAATTCACCCCCCCCCCCCCCCCCCCCCCCCCTCTTGTTGCATTCGATCATCCATTAGTATTTCTACATTCATAATCGAGGCTTTATTTTGCTTGCGGAAGAGACAGTTAATCATTAGACTTTTCATATTCCATAAAAGCCACACGCGGATGAATGGATGAGACAACAGTTTTTTTTAGGTAAAAGGTATTAACTAAATATGGAATGTAGAC